>NC_056727.1:677780694-677850694 GCF_019279795.1 Protopterus annectens | reverse complement strand
TGTTATGTATATAGTTGGGTTACTTTTCAAAATAATTTTAGATTTTATCAGGTTAGTTGGGGTCATACTGGATAGTGCAGCTACTAATATGGGTTAGCAGCAGGCACCGAAGACGCACACTAGTTGACATGAAAAACAGTTAAAAACATGATTTACTGCTTTTGTCAGATCCTGTGATAGAGGTCTGACTGTTTTGTTAAACCAGTTCTACGGAGAGTTCATGATAAACGAATATCCTAGATCTGGTACTCATAAATGTGTGTGTGCTACACCCTCCATGTGATGTCCTTACTGGTAAGATCAGATCTTGAAGTGTTATCCCTTGAAATAAAGGTAAAGCTAGTCCCCCTCACCCAACTTCAAAAACTTTAAGAACTTCTCTAAAGTAAGATGTTATGTGATCCTATCTCGCCTACATTCTGAACTGATTGGTTCGGAGCCGATCCCTCGGCTCCGACTCGGCACGCTAATGCTGTAGAGCGAGGCCTCTTATTGGCTGAGCTATCTTTATCCCAGGATGCACCACCACTAATCCCCCAGATCTCGTTTGCCGCTAACAAGCTTAGACGTGGTCTCAACTTGGCTGGGCTAAGTACTATTTATTTAGGCTTTTTCCTGTCACAAATTTCCTTTCTTTAAACCCAAAAGCTGTTTTAACAGCTATTGTTGTTATATTTGTGTGATTGGTGAATTTCTTGTGAAAATTGTGATTTTTAGTCAGGAAGGTTTCCGTTTTAGAGGGCCTTCCCTGTTGCTTTGCTTGTGTCTCTTTCTTGGGTCAAGTACCCGTTTAAGTTAGAGGGTCTTGACTCTCTTTCTCTTTTTCTGTCTGTTAAATTGTTTAGTGTTTAAAAAAAAAAAAAATAATAAATTTTTGTTAAAGTCGTTGGATTTAACTTTACCTTGTCTAGTTTAGTGTTTTTGTCACTTAGATAGGTTCTGTGGTAAACAGTTATGTCTAAAGAACACAAACCCTCCGGGTTTAAGAAATGCACGAGGTGTGGTTTTAAAATGTCCATAACGGATGACCACTCCTCGTGCGTCTATTGCTTATGTGCCAAGCACCTACAAGAGTCGTGTAGTGTCTGGCACGCGTTCTCTTCTAGGGTACTCCAGGAGAGGAAGAACAAATTAATCCTCAAGGGATTAATCAAGCCTTCCTTCGAGGAGGCTTTATCTTCCTCTCCGTCTCCTTCTAAAAAGAAGAAAGCGTCGGCTCCGACCAGTCAGTCGGAACCGACTGCTAAAAAAGCTAAGCAGACTTCTCCATCGGCTCCACGGACTTCGGAGCCGAGGTCGGAACGGTCTGCCTCGATGCCTCCAGCCTCGACCCCTCTGGTTTCGGAGCCGAGGTCTGGGGCATCGAGAGGCGGGTCACCCTCATCGGCTCCACTGATATTGGAGCCGATAAGGGTTACCGGCTCAGACTCTTCCCCCTCGGAGCCGAAGTCCTTATCGGCACCGAGGGAAATTTCCTTGAAACCTTCCTCGGAGCTGATACTTGTTGAGTCCATTCGGAGCCGGTCCCCGAGCCCTTCGGAGCCGATGGAGAAATTGGTTCGGGCCCGATCGGTATCCTCTAGATCATCCAAGATGTCTGATTCGGACATCGACAGGGTGCTCCTTCGACTCTTCCAGTCTCCGGTGTTCCAAAAGCTAGTTTCGGCTCCAGCCCATTTGGCTTTGGAGCCGATGGTCCACTCCCCTACTGTGGTTCCTCCTCCAACAGCTTCGGCACCGTTGGAGCCGGTGCTGGTGGAACCTGTGGAGGTGCTGGGGTCGGGCCCGACCCTTGCTCCAACTCCGGCTCTTGGGTCGGAGTTCAGTACACGGACTTCTTCCTTCGGCCATGGGGGGGGAGGCTTCGGGATTGATGCTTTCGGTTCCAAGTCTCCCTCTTGGTGCATCGGCGGCGGGAGTGCCGTCCACTGTTGTGGCCACGGAGGTGGGACCCTCCCAGGATTCTGGTGGTCCCGCCTTCAGGGCTATGAGGAGTGCTTTAGCCAAATCTTCCTTAGCTACCTCCACGGTTTCCCCAGCTCCTTCCCTGCATATGGAGACTGGGTCGTTGGCAGTCCCCCTGTCCTTAGACAGTGGAGCCCCCAGGCCTCAAGTTACCCCCGCTGGGGTTTCTCCCCCTCCTGGAGGTCCTTCTGAAGCCTCTTCGGAAGAACCTCCCATGAAGAGATCGTGCAAGAGGAAGCACGTTGACTCCCCTGATGAGTCTCTGACATCCGCCACTGATCAATGATGCAGAGGGGTCCCCCAAGTCGTCCTCGGATGATGTCTCCTTTGCAGACATCCTGGAAGCCCTAAAACAACAAGGCGGCTGGCAGTCCAAACCTCCCTCTGCTGATGAGTCGGTGTTCCTAAAGGCCTTCGGGGCTCAGCCCTCCGCCTCCTGGGTGTCTCCGCCCTTCGACGAGCTCTTGGATTTGATCTGTCGAAGGGTGTGGGAACACCCAGACTCTGTGGAACCGGTGCCTGCTCGTCCGAACAAATTTCTCTCGGCGCCCCCTGATAGAGAGTTCCTAACTAAAGGTGTGGCTGTAGATGCTTTGGTGGTGGCATCTGCTACCCAGCAAGATGTAGCAGAGGCTTCTACGTCCGTCCATCCTCCTAATAAGGAGTCTAGGAGCATGGATCGATACGGAAAGCGCACCCTCAGTTCAGCGGCCTTTACACTGAGGTCCTTGAACTACCTTACGCACTTTACCAGATTTCAGAGGGATCTGATTAAGGAGCTATCTGATACCCTCTTGGGTAACCTGCCTGAGGAGCTGGCCCAGACGGTTGGCTCTCAGCTGGCTACAATGTCGTCCATTTCGAACTTGTCCATGAGGCTCATTTCTTATGCGGCCGAAGGCGAGTAGAGCGGCGGGTACAGGCATTGCTCACGGAGACAAGCCTGGCTCTGTCTGTGTCATTTCGCGGAGGCCTTTAAGTCTTCTTTTGCCGACGCCCCCTTTGATGGGTCCTCCCTGTTTGGACCCAAGGTAAAGGACACACTAACCCGCTGTGAACAGGAGGGTAAGACTCTGACTGCCGTAGGGGTACGATTTTCCACTCCCTTTCGGCCTTATCCCAAGGCTAAAAGAGGAGGGAAAATGTGGTTCCGTAGATCTCAGAAGCCTTACCCCTCTCAGCAGGAGGGTTCCCCTTCCAGAGGCAGAGGAGGGGGAAATTCTTCCAGAAGACGCCGTCCCAGAGGTGGCAGAGGCCCTCACAACACTGGAGACCGTGAGTCCTTTCGTGGCTCTTCAGCCTTTCATAGTCCCTGAGGGATTGCCCGGCTGTGCTGCTCCAGAGCCAGTCGGGGGTCGTTTCTCCAAGCACCTAAAGGCCTGGGAAGGGATCACTCAGGACCGATGGGTGCTTCAGATTATTGCCGGAGGTTACTCCATCCCATTCTCTCACCCCCCCCCCCTCAGTCCAAAAAAATCCCGGACCCGCCACCCAGTCAACGGGATACCGCAGCCTCAGACGTTTCAAAGCTGCTGCAAAAAGGAGTCATCCAACCGGTCCTCGCAGACCAGATCGGATTAGGGACTTACTCAAGATTCTTTTTGGTGCCAAAAAAGACCGGGGACTTGAGGCCCATTTTGGATCTCAGCATCCTAAACCGTTCAGTCAGAAAGTCCAAGTTCCGAATGGTCACCCTACAAACCATTCTCCCATTGCTGGAGAAGGTGTTTGGATGTGCTCCATAGATCTCAAGGACGCTTATTATCATATCATGGTACATCAAGCGTCCAGAAGACATCTGCGCTTCAGCCTAGGAGGCAGTCATTTTCAGTTCTGTGCGCTGCCTTTTGGTCTCACCACAGCCCCCAGGGTGTTCACCAAGTGTTTGGCAGTCGTGACTGCTCACCTGAGAAGTCTAGGATTCCAGGTGTTTCCGTATCTAGACGACTGGCTCCTAACTGCCACCTCCAAGCATCTACTTCTGCGGAGCCTACAAGCCACTATATCACTGGGCAATTCCCTTGGAATCACCTTCAATTGGCCAAAGTCTGTGTTGCTGCCATCTCAACGAATAAGATTCATAGGGGTAGAGATAGACTCAAACCAAATGCGAGTTTATCTACCTACAGACAGGATACAAACCATACAGGCTCAAGTTCGAGCCTTACTTCCCAGATCCAAAGCCCCAGCCAGAATGGTCCTGCAGCTATTGGGATCCATGTCCGCCACGGTTCTTCTAGTCCCCTTGGCAAGGTTGCACATGAGAATTCGCCAGTGGCTTCTCTCAGCTCAGTGGTCCTTTCAGGAACTTCCCCTCAGTCACCTTGTGTGGATCATGGAATCTTGCAGACGGGACCTTCGCTGGTGGCTAGTGCCCTCCAACTTGGATCAGGGACGACCCTTTGTTCTACCTCCTCTGGCGGCCACTTTGACCACGGACGCCTCCCAGACGGGGTGGGGGGGGCATTCCCTGGGCAGGTCAGTCCAAGGCAAATGCATCCGGAAGAGACTTTGCTTCATATCAACATCTTGGAAATGAGGGCAGTACTTCTGTCCCTTCAAGCCCTTCACGATTATCTCCCTCAGGGCGTAATTGCTGTTCACTCAGACAACATGTCAGTTGTTTGGTACCTGAACAAACATGGAGGGACCAGATCCTATCCTCTTTGCAGAGAAGCCATGAGAGTTTGGGAATGGGCAGTCTCGACCAAACGCTTCCTAGTGGCTACTCACATACCGGGCAAGTCCAATGTGATAGCCGACAGATTGAGCAGGACCATCCTCTCCCCTCACGAATGGTCTCTGAATATGACAGTGGCAAGTCAGATTTTCAGCGAATGGGAGTTCCGTGTTGCGATCTCTTCGCGACTCCTCTGAATGCGAAGTGCAAAGAATTCTTCTCCCTAACCCCGGCTCCGGGGAAGAGCCCCATGGACGCATTAGTCCATCCTTGGCCCACCGGCTTGCTTTATGCCTTCCCTCCAGTTCCTTTCCTTCCCAGAGTGATTCAAAAGGCATCTCTCTTGGGGAGCAAAATGATCTTAATTGCTCCTTACTGGCCTCATCAAGTGTGGTTCCCCTATCTTCGGAAACATGCCTTGGAAGGTCCTTGGTTCCTGGATCAGATCCCAGACCTACTGGTTCATCAGTCGGGACTATTCTATCAGTCCCTACACACCTTAAAATTGACGGTTGGCTCCTCCTCTTCCGACGATAGTCAGGAGTCGTACATTGGATCCAGATGTTGTACACATATTATCTTCGGCCCTTAAGTCTGCTACAAAGAAACTGTATTCTAGCAAATGGAAAAGATTTGCTATTTGGGCTCAACTCCGGGGCCTGGACCCCATTTCTATTCCTGTGGCAGAAGTACTAAAATTTCTGACTTCTCTTTTCAATCAAGGCTCTTCAGTTTCTACCATCAAGGTACAATTGGCAGCAATTTCTAATTTTCACGAATCCATAGACCCACCTTTAATGAGCAACAGATTGTGTAAGACCTTCTTGAAAGGTGCTGCTCTATTAAGACCTCCGATTTCTCATCCTGCACCTCCATGGGATCTCGATATAGTGTTACGCGCCTTGTCTTCTTTCCCCTTTGAACCGGCAGCTACATGTGATCTAAAGTTTCTATCATGGAAGACCGCTTTTCTGGTGGCGATTACTTCTGCCATTAGAGTTTCAGAGCTTCAAGCTTTGTCAGTAAACCCCCCGTACTTGTTTTTTTCACAAAGACAGGGTATCCCTCAGACCAAATCCTTCCTTTGTCCCTAAAGTTTGTTCTACTTTCTGCTTACAACAATCGTTAGAGCTTCCAGTTTTTTTCCCAAAATACTCTAACAAAGCGGAGTTCATATTCCACACACTAGATGTCCACAGACAGTTACGTTTTTATTTAGACAGGACCAAACAAACAAGGAAAACAGATCAGTTGTTTGTATCCTTTGCAGATAACAAATTGGGCAACGCCGTCACAAAGGTCACTATTGCCAAATGGATCAGGGACTGTATTACTCAAGCTTATTTTTATTCTAACAAAGAGCTTACCACCTCTGTCAAGGCTCATTCTACAAGGGCTATGGCTACTTCAATAGCATTTCATTCTAAGCTTGCTATTAGTGACATTTGTGCTGCGGCTACATGGTCTTCACCGCACACCTTCATTTCCCACTACAAATTAGATGTGGCATCTAGAGGACGAGCTTCATTTGGTTCCACAGTGCTCAGGAGTGTTTTCCAATGAGCCACCCGGGATTTAGGTGCTAGGACGCTGTCCCATCAGTTCAGAATGTAGGCGAGATAGGATCACATAACATCTTTTAGTTATGTACTCACCATAACTTCAGATGTTTGGGATCCATCTCGTCTACATTCCTAATAACCCACCCTCCTTCCCCCTTCCTTGGAGATCAGAGGATGTCAGAAGGTCCGAATCCTGTTGTTTCATCTTGAAACATCTAACAATGTTATATAATCAAGTTGTGCATGTATGCGGACAAACAAGATCTGGGGGATTAGTGGTGGTGCATCCTGGGATAAAGATAGCTCAGCCAATAAGAGGCCTCGCTCTATAGCATTAGCGTGCCGAGTCGGAGCCGAGGGATCGGCTCCGAACCCATCAGTTCAGAATGTAGGCGAGATGGATCCCAAACATCTGATGTTATGGTGAGTACATAACTAAAAGTTATCCCCTATTGAGGGATGGCATAGCTAGATGTCCTTCTATTCAGTGTTCCAGTATTCTTTACATATGGGTTTTATTCTGCTATCAACCTGATGTCTGGCTTGTATACAAAAGTTTCAGGCTATACTGCCTGTACGTGGGACATTTCACTTAGTTTCTCCAGTTCTTAAATTTCATGGGAACTTCCCTGCTAAAACTCCTTTTATTAGAAAACCTTTCAGTTCTTCCTGTTCTTCAGCTTCATCGGGTTCTAGATCATGCAAATCTGTTAGGAGAATGACCTCAATCAAAAACTGTTACTTCTACTCCATTACCTCAGCAGCCCTTTCAGTCTAGATCAGGCTCTCAGACATTCACCCCCCCAACTTCAAAGTCATACCCCTGTGTCTCTTCGCCTTTCCCTTTCAGCCTGGAGGAAGATCACTCAGGACTCCTGGGTGATGTCCATCATTAAAAATGGCTATTTCATGACTTGGTAGTCTATTCCCCCCTTTCAGGGGATTCCTCAACCACCCTCAAACCAACTACATCTGTTTCCTCAGCTGCTAGCTCAGCTTTGTCTTCAGCCAGTCCCTTCAAATCACAAAGGAAAGGGATTTTTTTCCAGGATGTTCTTGGTCCCAAGACAAGAGGGTCCTTGGAGAGCTATTCTGGATCTCACAAAGTTGAATACTTTCTTGGTGATGCATTCTTTCAGGATGCTATCCCTACAGTTTCTTCTCCCTCTTGTGCCTCTTCTAGCCTTCTTAGCTTCACTGGATCAAAAGGATGCTTACCTGCATATCCTTATTGACTATCACTTCAGGCAGTTGTTACGTTTCTCAGTGGGTTCTTGGCACTTTCAGTTCTCTGTCTTGCCTTTTGTTTTTTTCTGCTGCTCCAAGGGTTTTCACAGTGTCTAGCCAAGGTCTTCAAGTTTACCCTTACCTGGATGACATGCTTTTTCTGCCCAGCAGTCCAGATCGTCTGCTCCAACACCTGGATCTAGTTGTTCCCTTTCTACAAGGTTTGGGGTTCACAATAAATTTCAAAAAAGCTACTGTTTCACCCAGTCAGGATCTCATTTTTCTGAGGTGCAGATTTAGAGCAGATTTGATGGTATTTCTTCTTCAGAGAAAGTTCTTTCGCTCACAGCTTTCATGACATCTCTTCTACCTCTTCCTTCCATCACTGCCAGGGAGTTCTGCAGGCTTATTGGGTTCATGGCCTCTACAATCCCCATGCTGCCCTTTGCAAAACTTCACATGAGGAAGTTCAAGTGGTTCCTGTAAACTGTTTGGTCTCCGCATGCTCATCCTTGGAGATGGTCATTCCTCTTCTTCCTTGCTTGAAAAAAGAGCTATGGTGTTGGATGCAGTAACTCAGTCAGAATCCTGTATTACCTCTTCAAATTCCTCAACCAGTACAGGAAATCTATACAGTTGCCTCAGATTTAGGATGGGAAGCAATTTTTGTTTCCACAAAGGTTCAGGGACTGTGCTCAACTGCTCAGAGGAGAGAGCACATAAATGTCAGGGAAATGAGGGCTTTGATTCTAGACTTACAGGCATTACATCCTCTGCTTCTACCAGGACTCCTAAAGTTTCTTACAGACAATACTACAGTCCTTTGACACGTAAACAAGCAGGGGGGTACAAAATCTTATTTTCTGTCACCTAGCAATCAAAGCATGGGAGTTGTCTATTCAGTACAATGTCCCACTGCATGCAGTGTACCTTTCCTCTGCTCAGAACTTGGCAGATGCATTGAGCAGATCCATGACACCATTCCACGAGTCAATGCTTCACAGGGATGTGTTCCTGCATCTGGTTTACTGATGGGATACTCGAGAGATGGATTTATTTGCCTCCCCTCAGAACAGACTTCCTCTTTTCTGTGTCAGGGTCCCTCACCTTCCATCTTGGAAGGTGGACACCCTATCGGTTTCATGGAAAGGGATGTTTCTTTATGCATTCCCCTCTTCCCTTTGATTCAGAAAGTCCTGTTGAAAATTTTACAGGAGAAACCAAAAATCTTGTTAGTGATTCCCTTTTGGCCAAGACAGCACTGGTTCCCTCTTCTACAGTTAATCAAGGGCCATCACTGCAAATTACCTTACCAGATGGACCTGCTCACTCGAGACAAGGGATCTTTGATTCACCCACACTTGTCAACTCTTCACCTGACCATGTGGGTGATCAACTTTTGGTTCCTTTTAGGCACCTTTTATCTCAGGATGTGCTTTGCAGGGGGCCAGGAAACCCACTACTAGAATATCTTACATTTACAAATGGACAAGATTTACTTTCTGGTGCCAAAAAAGGGAAAGGGGCCCCATTCTTGTTGGATATTCCTTCGGTGTTCTCTTACCTGTGTGATTTATTCAACAGTGGTCTTTCTTATTCTTCTTTTAAGGTCCACTGCTCTGCCTTGTCTGCTTGCCTGCCTTTAACTCCTCCATTGGCTTCCAGGCTGGAAGTTAAACTTTTCGTAAAAGGTGACCTACACATTAGTCCTCCCTGGAAACCAGTTCCCCCACTTTAGGATCTTAGTTTTGTCCTGGAGAAGTTAACTTTGGTCCCTTTTGAACCAGCAGCCTCAGCGTCTCTGAAATTTTGTACTTTAAAGACAGTGCTTCTGGTAGCTATTACCTTTGCCAGAAGCATTTCTGAGATCCAGGTATTAATGGCTTCACCACCTTTCCTAGTCTTCCATAAGGACAGGATTTCTTTGAGAACTAATCCGTCTTTTATGCCTAAAGTGGTCAATGACCTTTCCTTAAATCAAACTGTCCAGTTGCCTACTTTTTTCCCATCGCCACAACCTCCTAGTGAAAGTATCTTGCATTCACTAGATGTGCATATCCATCTATGATTCTATCAGGAAATCTGATAGATTTTTTTTTGTCTCTCCATCTCAGGTCTCTGGGTTTGCACGTTTCTAAGCAAACTATCTCTTCATGGATTTCTAAAGCCATACTGTTTTATTAGTTTCATGGGAAATCATTACCCACTTCGGTTAAAACCCATTCCACTAGATCAGTTGCATCCTCAGGGGCTTTCTTCAGGGGTTTGGATACCCAATCAATTCTGGAAGCTGCCACTTGGTCATCTGTTCATGGCTTTACAAGACATTTCAAGCTGGATTATATTTCCAGCGCTAGAGCAGGTTTTGCCAGAGCAGTCCTACATGGATTTCTGGAAAATGTTCCTGCCTAACTTCTGTCTCTATTGTTCCCCTCCCTGGCTTCCTTTTCAGCTTTTGCACTGTCCCATATGTAAAGAATACTGCAGCATTGAATAGGACACAGAATAGTGTGTAAAATCTTACCATAACCATAGATGTCCTCTCTTCTCTGTTGCAGTATACTACCCACCCGCCTTCCCCTACATCTTGCTGTTTATTTGGATGACTGTCCTTTGGGCCTCCTTTTGGAGTTTCCTCATGGGGCTACTTTATTCTGAAGATTGTACGTGTGGACGTCCCTTTTATGGCTGGCGTTCTCCGAGCCTATGTGTGATGTCACACGTACAGGCAGTAGCTTGAAGCTTTTATATACAAGCCGGACATTGGGTCGATAGTGGAATACAATCCATATGTACAGAATACTGCAACATAGAAGAAAAGGACAGCTATAGTTATGGTAAGATTTTACAAAATTATTCTTTGCCAAGCTCCCAAAAATCCAGAAAACACAGAAACATATGCAAAGGCTTACGCAAAAGCCCTGTATGACCATATAAACTGCATAGAAACAGTAGTACCAGACCAAAATAAACCCAGGTCAAATAGCAAAAACAAGCTACCCTAGTGGACCCCTGGTATTAATAAGTTGAACAACAAAAGAGAGATTTCTTTTGAGAAGCAAGAAGGAATGTGTACAACAGAGCAGACTGTCCCACATTAGTCTAAACAAGTGAATCAGGAAACTAGTCAAGTCTCTGAAAGCAGACTGCCATAAACATAGCTTTCAAAGCTAAGGAATAACCATAAGGCATTTTTCATTTATGTTTGAAGTCTTAAGAGCAACACCCAACAATGTGCAGAATTAGTTGCAGATGGCATCAGCTATACTCAGCCAGACAATACAGCAAATCTACTGGCCAACAATTTCAGCTCCGGTTTCTCCTTCCCATTACCCCCAGTTCTTCCCCAAGAAATACCCTCCACCACTCCACTGCCAGCTTTCAAAGAGCAGGTTGCCACTGCACTCTGAAGCTATAAACCTGGCTTCAATGGGGGCTGACAATATACCAGATTGCCTCTTTACAGTGGAAATCAAGACTTATCAGAACCATTAGGATCTCCTTTAACCACAGCCTCTGGACTGGCTTTGTCCTGATAGAGTGGAAGACAGCAACAGTCATCCCTCTGCATAAAGGGAACCATCTACTGTCACGGGAAATTACAGACCCATAAGTTTGACTAGTTGCATACAAGGCCATGGAAAGAATAATCATGGACCTTATAATGTCAGGAAACCTCCAAACACTGGACCAGACCCAATTCAGCTTTTTCAAGTGCAGGTCATGCTTACTGAATCCGGTGGATTTCTTCGCGAAAGTCACTAAGGCCATGGATGAGAGTAACAGTACATACTGCCTACGTCAACCTCCTCAAGGCATTTGGCACAATTCCCACTCTGGTATTATAAGTAAATTCACAAAACTGGGCATAAATATCTATTACCAGATGAATATCCATTTGGCTAATGGTCAGGACACATGAGGTTAAAGTGGGTGAATCCAGATCCAGCAAGAGTCCATTTAATAGTAGTGTGCCACAGGGCAGAGAGCTGTGACCAGTCTTGTTTAGAATATACTTCTCTGAGGTCAAGGCTATTGTGAAAGTCCTCTGGATGACAAAGTTTGCTGATAAATGCAATCTAGGGGCAATCATTGAATCCCCCAGTGATGTAGATATCCTTCAGGAGGGTCTTGATCAGGCAAATGACTGGTGCCAGAACCATGGCGTAAAACCAGATGTAAAAAAATGCATTATCATACCGTTTGGGAAGTCAAATACCTCTGCAAATTACATCATCAGTAGCACACCCCTAAGAGTACTCTCAGACATGCAAGATGTAGGTACACAGATAGGTAGTAGCCTGAACTTTGACTGCCATGTGTCCACAGTGGTGAGAGTCCTTCTATGTGGCATAACTTATAAGTAAAGGTAGCATAACATACAAATAAAGGTATGACATCCAGATCCAAGGAAATTAGTCTTGCTGTACTCTGCCTTATTAGACTATTAACTGAGTATAGTGCGCCATTTGCATGTTCTTGACTGTTCACTCAGAGCAACTGGAGTAACCTCAGAGATTCCTCACAAAGAAAATACATGTTGAATGCAGATAGACTGAAAGCCTTATCCCTTTACTCTGTGACCTACAATGTACTCACAAATAGGTTTATAGGAGGCTACTAGGTTAATGGCCCTAGAGCCCTTACAAGTCTAGCTGTATTTTATCCCAATTTGCCCCAGTTGTCAGTAGTTAGGTGAGCGAAGTTCACAGAGGTATGAGCACATGGCAATTAATAGCGACGACCTCTGTCCATGAGGGACATGGGTGTCACCCCAGGAGTGAATTTACAGTCACACATCCATTGATCTAGGTTGTGGTTGTAAAGGGTCAGGGAGGGGCTTTGCTTCATGTGAATGAGAAGCTTATTTGTGCGAAGGGGAAATCTATGAGAAATGCATCTACCTTTCCAGCATGACTTGTTCATGTCAGAGGCTACCAACAACTTGGAAATGGAAAAATACTTCACAAACTGAATAAACATAAAAAAGCAACCGATGTAAGAACACCACAAACTCTATTAAGCGCTTTTCGTCCAGCACAGTGGCTGGACGACTTCAGATAAAAGAATCAACTTCATAGACCCTCTTAAATGTTTAAACAATCCACTCATGTGACCAATGTCTCAATTAAACCTCTTAATGTTCAATTAACACATCACTTGATAAAAGTTCTACCATGGTTAAAAATACAGAGTTAAAAGCCCTGACTAAAGAACAATATAGTACATTCTCCCTCTAAATAAAAAACCTTCATCCTTCACTGCTCAATCAACAGTAAATTTATTTATACCTGGTGTATTGAAAATAAAAAAATATAAAGCATGTTAAAATAAAGCCATGGTTAATATATAGCCATTGTAAATAAATAAATACTTTAGGTGTGGGACTCATCACTTGATTTAGGTAAATTATCTCCACATACTTTTTAATTTTAAGTATGGGAGAGTAGTGCATGATGTTCTTCATCTCACATTGCTGCAGTCCTAACACTTGGGGTAGTCCGCTGTCCCAGTCGGCCCGAATACCAAAGTATAAGGCTGACGTCGGTCAAGGCGCATTATACTGACGTCAGGACGTCAGGGTACAAATGCGCATGACCAACGTCATATCCTCAGTCTTTTTTGCCGCATGGTCCGATGCAGAAGCAGTATTGCGAGTGCAGGTTGGCGTTCTGAAATTTTCTGAAGTCGGAGTTTCAGACCGACTCAAAGTTGGCTAAGTACCCCGTTGGGGAATATTTTGGTTTTTTCTTGCCTCAGTATTTAACTGGATGTCAGAAAAAGTGAATAACTGTATTTCTTGTGGGAAACAGATACCTCATAGGGATTACCATACCTTGTGTATACCTTGCTTAGGGCCTGAGCACGACGTTGTTGGATGTCGCTCTTGTGCTAGATTTAACAAACGCACTATAAAGAGAAGATTAGACTGTGCCAGGTTAGTTTTTGGGAAGCGTTGTAATTATAAAATGCCGTCGGATGTTCCGAAGCCCGCTCAAAAAGCGCAAGGACAAAGCAGCAAAGCCTAGGTTGGAAGAACCGTCTGTCCCGGACGTTGGTTCTTTAGAGGGCTCGGTGGAGCCGGTGGTTCTGCCAGAAGTTTCTTTGGAGTCTCAGGGAGAGACTTTACTGTTACAAGATGTGTCCTCTCAGGAGGTAGGCCAGGCTGAAGGGGCTTCTCAGGTAGCTGTTCCCCCCTCCCTTCCTAAGGTGGTTAGGCCCTCCCCTTCTGTTTCCAAGGCTTCTTCGAGAGGCAGGCCAGGTTTAACTTCAGTGGGTGTCTCTCCTAGTTCTTCAGGGTCTCTGCCTAAGAAACATATGCTTAAAATGGCAGAAGATTTGATTACTATGATTAGAGGTTCTATGCCCCCACCTGATAAGAGGCCTAGGGTGGAACCTGAGCTTGAGAGTTTTGAGCAGTGTTCGAGGCTTCTGAGTCTTCGGCTGAAGACTTACAGGAGTATCCTCCTTATTCTGATTCTGATGTAGATGATTCTACTCCTTCGGCTTCTCCTCCTGAGGATTTTTCTTTTCAGAGACTCTTCATTCCATGAGGGAGCATTTTAAATGGGAAGGTCAAGATTTCTCTGATTCCAGGAAAAGGCTTAGGGAATTTTTGTTTCTACCCCAGCATAGGCCTTTAGCTATACCTCCTGTTCTGGATGTGGTGGAAGATGTTTTGCAGAGGCTTCCCTGCACCCTGATTCTTTGCCTCCTGCCCCAGTTAAACCGGATAGGTATTATAGGGTGCCTGAAGCTCATAAGTATCTTTTAAGAGTCCTAGGGCAGACCCAGAAACTGTTTCTCAGGGGCCTAAAGGTGTTAAGGCTTCTGTTGTTAAAAATCCTGTTCCTCCTGATAAAGAGGCAAGGGCTTTGGATAGATGGGGAAAGAAGGTGTATACTTCTTCCACTTTAGCCATGAGGGCTTTGAATTGCCAGTTCCACATGTTAAAATACCAAAATTATCTCCTTTCACAATTGAAGTCTAAGGTGGATGCTCTGGCGGAAGGTATTGAGTGTAAAGAGTTGCAGGATTTAGTTCATGTTTCTGAACAGGTGGGTAAGCATTCTTTGCAATGTGGTTTTGATGCTGTACAGGCCTCTTCGAGGGTGGCTGCCACTGGTTCTGTTCTTCGCAGGCACGCCTGGCTGAGGGATCAGAATTTGGCTGAGCATGTTAAGACAAGGATTTTAGATGCTCCGTTACAATCTGATGTGTTGTTTGGTTCGCCTGTGGAAGCAGTTTTAAAGAAAATGGAGGACAAGGCTAAGTCTATGCAGACTGTTAAAGATTTTTGCAGGTTCAGCCTCCAAGTTTAGTAGAAATTGGCCTACTAAGGGGTGGACATATCCTTCTTATGATTCCCAGTCTAGGGGTAGGTCTAGACGTGGTAGGGGCAGAGCTCAAGGTTCTTTTAGGCCTAGAACAGGGAGTTCTCCTGCTCAGTCTTCTGGTGAGGGCAGGGGTCAGTCCTTTCGTAAACAGACCCAATGACCTGCCTTTTCAGCTGCCAGAGCCTTCTCGTCTGGCAGCACCTTTGGGAGGAAGGCTGGCACTTTTCAAAGAAAATTGGAGTTTAATTACCCAAGACAGATGGGTACTGGATATCATTCACCACGGTTACAGGTTTTATTTCCATACCTTGCCTCCTTTCAAAGGCATGCCAGACATTCCTCCTCTACAAAGAAAAGAGGCTCACAAGCAAATTTCTCTGTTACTCCAAATAGGGGCCATTCAGCCGGTTCCTGTGCCAGAAAGGGGCCTAGGATTTTATTCTCGCCTGTTCCTAGTACCAAAAAAGGGGAACACGTGGAGACCAATTTTGGATTTATCTATCCTCAACACTTATCTGGACATTCCCAAGTTCAAAATGTTGACGTTACAACAGCTTTTACCTCTGCTGGGAAAAGATCACTGGATGGTAACTTTAGATCTCAAGGAGGCTTACCTTCATGTGCCTATCAGACTAAGTTGCAGGAAGTATCTGCGTTTTCGAGCTGGGAATTTCCATTATCAGTTCTCTGCATTGCCCTTTGGCTTATCTACTGCCCAGAGTATTCACAAAAGTTCTGGCTCCAGTGATAGCTTACTTCAGGCTAAAAGGAATACAAATCTATCCTTACTTGGACGACTGCCTGATTCTGGCTCAAGAAAAGGAAGACCTTTTTCAGCATTTGGAATATGTGATAGCAGTGCTAAGATGCCTGGGGTATTCTGTGAACGAAATAAAGTCCAGTCTAGTACCCTCTCAAGACATGTGCTTTCTGGGTGTGAGACTGAATACAGCAACCCAGATGGCCTTTTTAACCCCGGACAAACAAAAGAATCTTTCCCTTTACTTCCATCAACTATCTCTTCAGTCCGGGCTGACTGCAAGGACAGTCCTTCAAGCCTTAGGGTTCATGGCATCTTGTATTCTGGTGCTTCCCAATGCCAAACTGCATATGAGGAAGCTGCAATGGTATCTCAAAAATGTATGGACACAGCACTGCCAGGATTTGGACACTGTCATTCAAATAATACCTTGCATTCAAAAGGAATTTTTGTGGTGGGCTCAGGAATGTCACCTAAACAAGGGACTCTCTGTGACCCGCCAGAGGCGAGTCAGATTCTAACGACAGATGCCTCAGACATAGCTTGGGGAGCTCATCTGAATGGAAAGTGGATACAAGACAAGTGGCCTGCCAGACTACAGCATCTACATATCAACACGAAGGAGATGTTAGCAGTCCAGTTTGCATTAATGGCTTTCAAGAAGTTACTTCTTCCAGGGCAGGTGTTGATTCTAACAGACAACACAACTGTCATGTGGTACATCAACAAACAAGGGGGAACACATTCTTATCCTCTATGCAGGCAAGCAATGATTTTGTGGGAGACTGCGCTCAGCTTGCAACTAAATCTTCAGGCAAGGTTTCTGCCGGGAGCACAGAACTCCTTAGCAGATGTGTTAAGCAGGCAAATCATGGATCCCCACGAGTGGAAACTGGATCTTCATGTATTTCGAAATTGACAGTGTCATGGGGAACTCCAGACATAGATCTGTTCGCTTCTCCACTAAACCACCAGCTGCCAAAGTTTTGCACCTAAAAGGTTTCATCACACAGCTTGGAAAGTGGATGCTCTTTCTTTCAGTTGGAAAAATCTTCATGTGTATGCCTTTCCACCTCTGCCTCTCCTCCCAAAGGTACTCCTAAAGGTCAGACAAGACAAGCCAAGGATGATTTTAATAGCTCCAGATTGGCCTCGCAACACTGGTACCCATTACTGAGGAGTCTGGTAAGGAAGCCTCCATGGCCTTTACCTTTGATTCCACACCTATTGTCTCAGAGGGACGGTCATCTACTCAATGTCAAGCTTCACTCTCTTCATCTAACAGCCTGGCATATTCTGTTTTGAACCACAGCAGGTCTCAACTTCCTCAACAAGTTTTGAATGTGATTATGGAAGCCAGAAGACCTAGTACAAGGAAAGTGTACGCAGAAAAATGGAAGAGATTTTTATTTTGGAGTGCAGCAAAGGATTTGGAGGTTTCTGAGCCTAATTTGAGTGTGGCTCTTCAATATCTTACTGAGTTATTGGACAAAGGTTTGTCTTTCTCTTCCATTAAGATTCATGCTGCAGCAATTTCAGCTCACTATGATTGTGACCCACCATTGTTTTCTCATCCTTTGTTCAAGCAATTTCTTAGAGGGGCAAAGAATATAAGACCCCACGTAGAGCTCCTACTCCTGCTTGGGACCTCAATTTTGTGTTGGAGAAACTTACTCTACAACCTTTTGAGCCTCGGCTACTGCTGAATTGAAATACTTGTCATGGAAGACTGCTTTTTGTTGGCCATTACTTCTGCAAGAAGGGTTTCTGAATTGCAGGCCCTTATGGCGGTTGAGCCTTTTTGATTTTCCATAAGGATAGGGTATCATTACGCACTAATCCTTCCTTTATGCCTAAGGTGGTCTCTAGTGTGGCTTTAAACCAAACTATTCATTTGCCTACTTTTTATGCAGATCCCCAAAATAAGGGGAAAAGATTTTGCACACTTTAGATGTACACAGGCAGTTGCGTTATTATTTAAGCAGGACTAAGGATTTTAGGCAGTCTCAGCAGTTGTTTGTTTCTTTTGCTTTGAGTTCTCAGGGCAAGCCTGTGTCAAAACAAACTATTTCTAAGTGGATTGGGTTTTGCATTGCATTTTGTTATTCCCATCATGGCAAGGAGATTCCAGCTGGGATTAGGCCTCATTCCACTAGGGCTACTGCCACTTCAACAGCATTTCTAACGGGTGGCAACTAAGGATATTTTGGAGGCAGCTACTTGGAGTTCAGTGCATACTTTCTCTAAGCATTACCACCTTCCTCTCTACTCTAAATCTAGGGCTGGTTTTGCCACGGCTATTTTGCAGGGCATGTTGACAGCTCCTGCTTCTTTATGATTTGCCAGCCTCCCTTACCTCTGCTTTGGGATTCTACCCAAGTGTTAGGACTGCAGCAATGTGAGATGAAGAACATAGTACAGTTTTGTACCTACCATAAATGTAGATGTTCGAAGATCCACATTGCTGCAGTCCAATTTACCCTCCCTCCTTCCCCTCTGTGTTTAGGGGTGGTTGTGTGGGTGGGGTTGTACTTTTGTAAATTTGTATATATTGTACATATATTTGGTACAGGAGTGTTTGGTGTTTTTTGGTTTTGGCCTTATCTTTTTAGGGTCTTCTGACATCTGGGGCAAGAAAAGACTGAGGATATGACGTCGGTCATGCGCATTTGTACCCTGACGTCCTGACGTCAGTATAATGCGCCTTGACTGACGTCAGCCTTATACTTTGGTATTCGGGCCGACTGGGACAGCGGACTACCCCAAGTGTTAGGACTGCAGCAATGTGGATCTTCGAACATCTACATTTATGGTAGGTACAAAACTGTACTTTTCATTTATTCCTGGGAACTGATTAGCATTTAATCGAAGTTGCCATAACTCAAGTTCTAAAAGTAGTGACGCTGGTCCTTCATGTACATTTTCACTAATCTGGTCTATAAACTTAAACCTGAATTTATGATTAAGTGAATTTTCTATGTGCCTAGCTAGTGAGTTCTCTGTTTTCCCCCTTCTATTATCGTACAGTTGTTCGTAGATTCTTTCTTTTAACTTATCTGTTTTCCCTATATAGAAAACAGGACAGAGAATGCACTGAGCTAGGTATACCACCATTTTGATATTACAGTTGTACCTTCCTGTGATGGAATACTTGTGGTTACCTATAGAAAAATGTCCAGTTGCAATGGAGCCACAGTAGTTGCAGCTTTCACATTTGAACATCCCTGGGGTCCTTGCAACCTTCACTATAGGGGTTTCTGTTAAGTTGTTACCCTTCCTGTAAGTGACAATAGGTCTGTGGCCTATCTTGTTAACTAATTTAATCTCCTTTTTTAACAGGTTCCAGTTTTTGTTGATAATTTTCTTGATTTCAACCATATCAGTACTAAAAGTTACAGTGAAACTACTATTGTATTGACCACCTTCCCTTGAAAATATGTTTGTATGGGTGGTAGATGTTACTACCCTCTCCTCCATAATTACATCTTTTCCGTATTTGTGGTGCTAATTCCACATAGACAAAAGTATTGGTTTATAAAAACCTGTCTGACGTTTATGTGACGCTTCTATTACCACTTCATTAACAAAACCTGTGGGGTAACCTCTTTGCAAGAACAATTCAGTTAAGTTCTGGCATTCGGTGCAAAAATCTTCATTTGTTGTCAACATTCTGGCTGCTCTTACGAGCTGCCCTTTTACAGCTGATGTTTTTGTACTGAATGGGTGTGCACTTTTGTAATGCAAAAATGCATTACAGTAAGTTGATTTTCGATATGCAGATGCTGTATATGCGTTTAGTGCAACATCTTTTTTCAGCAGTACGTCTAAGTATGCTATAGTTTCCTTACTGAAATTTGATGTAAATTTTAAGAAATTGGTACTACTGTTCATTGCTTGTAAGATTATAGTTGCTGAAGCTTCATCACCTCTTAGCACTATAAAAATATTGTCCAAGAAGCGTGTATAATGTTCTATCAAGTTCATTATACTGGGGTTGTTGAATAAATGTGTTCCCAATGGGCCATCACCATGTTGGCGAAATTCGCACCACATGGTGAGCCCATTGCTACCCCTACTAGTTGTAAATACATTGTGTCATTAAACACGATGTAGTTGTTGAATAAAATAATACCCAACAGTTCTTCAACTATTCCAAGTACATTATCTGGTGCTACAAATCTACGCATCCTAGCCAGAACAAATTCTATCCCCTCCTCATGTGGGATTGAACTGTAAAGATCACAAACGTCTACTGTTAGGAAGTTGTTCTCTTGAGTGAACTTGATTTTATTAATATGTTCTAGAAAGGACCAAGAATTACGGCTAATTTGTGGTTCTTGTTTCACATATTTTTTAAGGATGGAGTCAAGTTTTGCCCTAGCATAAGTTATAGACCGACGTGCATCTACCAAAGCTCGCATACAGGGGTCTTGTATGTCCTTATGTATTTCTGGCACACCAAACATTTTAGGTATCTTAGGGTATAACATTGTTAAATAGTTTAAAGTACTCATATCTATGTGTGCTTCCAAAAACAAGTTCTTTAAGTAAGTGTTTATCCTGCGGTAGGCAGTGTATAATTCATTCTTACTGACCTGTGTATATGTATAGTATATATATGTATATATAGTATTTAACACTTTGTTCATCCTAGCCTCGTAGTCTTCATTATTCATAAGGACCAGCCCTCCCCCCTTGTCTGGCTTCATCATTCTAATGGGTTCCCTTCTCAAGTCATTCAGCAAGCCCCATTCTGTTTTACTAAAGTTGCTTTGTGTTTTCATTCTAGTACCTAATAATGCTCTAATGTCAAGTTTGTATACTTGGTCAAATACACGTAAGGTTGGGTGCATAGGTGGATTGTACGTACTTGAAACATGTAGTTCCCTGTAGTTACAGTTACCATTAAGTAAAATTGCCAAATTAAGTTTCCTTATATAAACTTTAAAATCAAGTAGTGTTTTGGCTAAGTCAGACTGACAAGAAGGCACATAAGTAAGACCTTTAGACAAAAGTTCAACTGTCCTTTTGTCAATGTTGACATCAGAGAAATTATAGATTTTAAAGTCTCCACCTGTATTTACTACAATGTCAAATTTGTTAGTAAAAGTAGGCGTGTCTACCTTTTATTTTCACCTTCCCCCTCGTATTGTAAGGATTCTGTTGGTTCACTAATGTTTTTTTCTGTTGTCTGTTCTTGGCCTGATGAAAATTTTGCCAGTTTGTTTGCACCACTTCTGAATATGAGAGATTCCCTTGGGTAAAGTTAATGTCATTATGGGTTCGTTCGTTCCTATTTGGAGCATTTCTCTCATTACTGACTTCCCTTACTTCTGGCTGAACTGCTGAGTTAGATAACATTGTTTCCTGGTTCCACCCATCATTTAAACTGTTGTTGTTAGTGCACGCCTGATGGTGTTGGCCAGTTGCATTCCACAGCTGTGATGGGGGGACAAGGGTAGGCTGTACCATTGCTATAATCTACACGATCCCTTTCTAGTTTTTTAATTTTGTTCGATTTAAGTTTTTCAATCTGTTGATTGATACTGTTGAAAATACGTTGGTAATCATAGTTATAGCATGCAAAATCATGATGACTTAGTACATCCCTGCTTAGCTGTTCCACTTCCTTAGATAATTCGTCTACTTGAACTTGATAATGTTTACAAATAAGCTCCATTAGTTCTTTCCCTTGCTTGTCAAACAAGTGCAGTAGGCCTTTATGAAGTTGCGATCCTGACGCCAGTCCTGTAGGATACTGCCAGGACCTCAGACCTTTTGGAACTATATTCATCTTTACATTTTCTGTGAAATACGCTATTTCTAGCTGGAGCTTTTTGTGCTTCAATAGTTTGTAGTCTAAAGTTTTCAAGTTAGTAACTAAACTTTGCTCACCTCTCCCAGCCAGTTGCACCAAATTAACTTCTGAGTTCTGTGTGGTTAGTTTTGGAAAGTCCTTTAACCACACTGTCAAGTCTGGTGCTCCAATAAGCCCTGGAGGGTTGTTGAATTGTTGTACAGTTATTTGCTGGAAGGTATCGGTGCTGCCGTATTCCCTCCAGTCAGCAAAGTATTTGTAGTACTCGTACAACTATGCTGACCTTGATCATTAGTAGAAAGGTTTTGTCCCAAACTAGTGGTGCAATTAGTAGAAGCACCTGGGGGCAAATTAGACCTCTCATTCTGTAACATCGGACTGTTCTGTGAGGAAAGTACAGAACATTGAGATAGTAACTCCACTCTGTTTTCCAGGTCATCAAGGCGTTTGGTCATAATTCCCAGTAGAATAGTGAAGTTCCCCGCATCAACTAATATATATATTATATTGTTCTTTAGTGAGGGCATTTAACTCTGTATTTTTAACCATGGTATAACTTTTATCAAGTGATGTGTTAATTGAACATTAAGAGGTTTAATTGAGGCATTGGTCACATGACTGGGTTGTTGAAACATTTAAGAGCGTCTATGAAATTGATTCTTTTATCTGAAGAAGTTCAGCCACTGTGCTGGACGAAAAGTGCTTAATAAGTAGAGTTTGTGGTGTTCTTACATCAGTTGCTTTTTTATGTTTATTCATGTCAGAGGCTAAGTTCAGATCCCTGGCGAGAGTGGCACTCATGCAATTTGATTTATGAATGTATAACATTTCCATCAGAGCCAGATCTGAGCCTGTCCTGTAAGCCAGGCACAGGTCTCCCCTTACCAGTCTGTAGGAGATGGAATATAGTGACAGGGCTTTCAATCTTTTTGTGTAGGACTTTGGTGTACCTTGTATTTTATTTGTGAGAAACCTTTGTGGTCTCTCCAGCTGTTACAAGTATCTGATGAGACACATGCAGAAGGGAGAGTTGTACTCAATTATTGGTCTGTTGAGGGACGAGTATAATGGAATTATAACATCCTTAGATGTATATGTAATGCCTTTATTTATCAGATGTGCCACATAAGGCGGTTTCCTTACCGGTGTGGATACACGATGGTTAAAGTACTACCAACCTGAATACCCAGATCCTGTTCCACTGGGACTACACTTGGGCAGGGGGGTCTGTCCATTATGTAATTAGCAGGGATGTTTGCTTTCCCAAAGGAATAATGCATTTTTTTGCATTTAGTTTCAATCCGTGGCTTACATGCCAATATGTCTGCATTAACCCTTTCTGCAGTACAGTAGTATTGTTGGGGGGGCTCAGTGATTGCTCCCAATTAGCAGTCGTCAGTGAACTTGGTCACCCACAGGTTATCTACATTTGCTTGGACTTCTGAGAAATAAATTCTGAACAGTAATGGTCCAGCACAGAACCCTGTGGTGTGCCACTGGTGACTGGTCTTTTGCTAGATGTGAAGTCACCCACTTTGACATCATCTGTTCTGTTGGTGAGCCATTTGGCTACCCATCTGGTGACATAGGGTTAAATCCCAATTGGGAGTTTCTCTATAGTACCTAACTGGGGGATTGTGTCAAGTTGTCAAGTGCCTTAGCTAGGGCAAGGTAGGTGGTATGCACTGTCTTTCTCTCATCCACAGCCTTGATGTCTTTCTCGAAGTCAACCAGGTGTAACAGGCATGAGCTACCCTTAACGAATCTGAACTGGGTTAGGTCCAGAGTTTGTAGATTACCTATATCATTGTTGAGGTCAATAATGATTCTTTCCATGGCCTTGCAGATGAGGTTAGTCAAGCTTATGGGTCTATAATTCCGAGGGATGGTTGATAGTCCCCATATATGTAGAGAGATTACTGTTGCTGTCCTCCATTCTGCCAGAACATAGCCAGTCCTCAGGTTGTGGTTGAACAAGGATCCAGGTAGGTCTGCTAGGTCATGTTTTAAGTTGTTTAAAAGGCAACCTGGTATGTTGCCTGTTCTCACTGATGGTCTGTTTTTGGCCTTTGAGAGTACAAAGTTGACTTGCTCTCTTGAGATAATGGGGTGAGGAATGGTGCCAGATATACTTCAGGGAATGACCGTTGGGGACGGGAGTGCAGCTTGCTCCAAATTTGTCCGCTACCAGGCTGGCTATTACCTCCAGTTGAGTATGGGTGGTACCATCCACAACCAGTTCAACACATAGCTGGGTATTCCCTTTTACATTTCAAATGTTAAAGAATGCCTTGTGATTATCATTAGCTAGGGAGGCTATTTTTACTTTGTAATTAGCTTTGGATGACTTGACAAGATCTCTGATTTATTTGTTTATTCTAGAGAGGGAATTCTTCCTCTGCTGGGCCAGTTCCCTCATGTTTTTGGACATTAGAGCTGATGTCAATTTTCATTCTGTCCTCAACTTATGGGTTCGGATCCGATCCTGTGGATCTAACTCAACCATTGCTAAAGGTCATTGCAACCAAAAACTCTTGAGCTTCTCCGTTACCCATAATGCATCCACCCCAAATACCTCCGATCTCATTTGCTGCTTTGAACAAAAGTTGTGGTGATTGCTGCACTCGAGCTAAGTGATTTCTTTTGTTATCAAATTAATAGTTTCTAGTCTACATTGGTTTAAATCTTAGATCTATTTAGTATGTCTTGCCAGTCGCTCCTTTTAGTACAGTTTCTATTACATTAACTTTCCTCTTCTCTTCTGTTCTCTGTTATGTTCTGTACTCTGGATACTTTAGTTAGTATTATTCTCCTACATTTTATGCAACCTTGTTAGTACAGTTGCTGGTATTCTCTCTCTACGGTTTGAGAGACCCTGATAGTACGATTGTTGGTGTTTTCTTTTTTTCTGAATCTAGTTCTAGTATCTGTCTTCTAGATTATTTTTGCTGTTATGGCTGAGAAGGAGAGAGGCCCTGCTGGGTTCAAAAAATGCCTCGAGTGTGGGCACAAAATTCCATTTTCAGATGGTCACACCTTATGCGTGTATTGTTGAGGCCCCCTACATTTACAAGACTGTGCCATCTGTCATGGGTTTAATCACAGAGCTATTATAGGAAGGAAAAATGGATTCTTAAAGGGCTGCTTCCTTCTTTTTTCAAAGAGGTTTATCTGGAGCATCACTTGCAGAATGAAAAAGCTCAAAATCACCTTCTCCGTGCCCTTCCACTTCTTTCTCAGGGGCATCGGCTCTTATTTTTTATTTATTTATTTTTATTTATTTTACACTTGTTGACCAGGATTGTCCGACTGAGCTGAAGAGCCCTTTTTCAGCGGAGGCCTGGGGAGAAAAGCTCCAACATATAACAATTTTCATTATACATTAGCATTAAACAGCAATGTTACAGGATTATTACAAGGCAAAGATGCAATATACAATATTATACAGCAGTACAATGATATACAGTGTCCATAATAAGGAGTGTAGAATAACTATTTCAGGATGTATAAAAAGAAATATGTCATTGATGAGTATAGTTTTTGGGGTAAGTGGTTACAAAAACCCAGTTTTATCATGATGTAGTTGCAGGAAGGCAAGACAATTACAATAGAATGTTTCTCTGAGGCAATTTGCTTAATAGATTTTAGAAGACCGTAGAAAGAGTAGTCAAGGAAGATTAGAGAGAGCTAGTGAGTTAAGGGCAGAAAGTAGATTAAGGTATGAGAAGTAGGGGATGTTAAGGAGGGGAGAGTGCAGTGGCAGGAACAGTGACTTTTAAAGTGCTCTTTGGTGGCTGTCTTAAATTGTTTAGGATGTGTAAGGGTCCTGATTTCTAGTGGGAGCCTATTCCAGGCAATAATGGGGTGATAGCTGTACATGTTGCGTCCAAATTTAGACTTGGGTTTGTAGATTTGTAGTAGGTCTTGCTTAGAGCTTCAGAAAGGTCTGTAGGGAGAATGACAGATGAGGGGTTAGTGCTGGGCAGTAGTAAGGCTAGTATGAGGGTGGCCTAATGGTTGAGGTGTTTGCCTTACAAACACAAGGTACAGAGTTTGAATCTCACAGGGGATAATTGGCTAGGCTTAAAATGGCTTGCAAGGGCAGTTAGCCTAGTACTAACCTATGAACCTATGAACCTATAGGATAGAATGTATGATCAGGAGCTGAGAGAGAAGCTGGTGGGGTAATTCAAGCCATTTTTAGGTATTTTAGAGAGACAGTGAGGGGATTTGTAGGTTTGTTGGGCAGCAAATCTAGCTACCTTGTTGTAGGTAGATTCGAGTTTGGTCAGGAGTACTGAGTTAAGACTTGTGAGAATTTAAAAATTGTACATTAGGCTGGGTAGAAGGTAGGTAAGAGAGAGAGTAATCTTGGCTTCAGAGGTAAAGAATTTCTTGTTACGGTAAAGGAGCCCTAGTTTTGAATGAGTCTTTTTTTTTACACAGTTATTAACATGCAAGTCCAATTTAAGCTGATTGTCAATGGTTACTCCTAAGAGCTTAGTACGGGATTCTACCTGAATGGGAGTGTTGTTAAGGGACTGTATGGAGAAGGAGGGTTTAATATTGTTGAACTTTTTAGGTAGGAAGAGTAACAGATTTGTTTTCTTAGGGTTAAGGATGAGCTGGTTGTTGGAGAGCCATGTTTCAACTAAGTTAAAAGATGCCTGAGTAGCTGAGAAGAGCTTAGAGGGAGAGATGGCTGTGGTGATGACCGCAGAGTCATCTGCATGTTGTACTAAAGATGACTGAGTTCAGGAGGTATAGAGCTGATTAGTAAAGATATTAAACAGTAAAGGCCCTAGGATAGACCCTTGAGGTACACCCATTTTGACAGGGAGAGGAGGGGAGAGTGCAGAGTGCCATCTCACTGATTGAGATCTATCAGTGAGGTAGTTTGGAGAACCATGCAACAGTATCAGAGGAGAAGGTGAGGTTATGCAGTTTGTGCAGCAGAAGAGAGTGTGAGACCGTGTTGAAAGCTTTTGAGAGGTCCAAGAATAGGCAAGAAATAAGTTCATGGTCGTCCATGGCTATAGAGACAGTGTTGAGGAAGGATAATAGAGCTGTAGTGGTGTTATGTTTGGTCTGAAACCATGTTGAGTGGGTGTAAGCAGATTTTCCTGTATTAGATGCTGCATAACTTGTTTATGAATACATTTCTCTAGTACTTTAGAGAGAGGGGAGAGGATAGCGATAGGTCTAAAGTTGGAGATATCAGAGGAGTTACCACCTTTGTGTATAGGTAGAGTGTAGCATTGTTTCCAGATGGAAGGGACTTTAGATTCAGAGAGAGAACGATTAATTAGGATAAATACGGGGAGAGCAAAAGTCGGCTGCTAGTAGAAGAAAAGTGAAAGGAATATTGTTAGCTGATGAGCATGGTTTTAATTTAGAGAGTAGAGTTTTGATGTAGCTAGTAGGTACAGGTTTGTGGGAGAAGGTATTTGAGGAGATAGTTGGAGATGTTAGTAGTAGAGGAGTTTGGGTTAGGGTTTAGTAGCTTAGATATTGAATCGATAAAATAGGTATTGAAGATAGTGGCAGTTCAGATGTCTTGTCTGGGCATGGATTAGGGGAGCTAAGATTACCGGGATGTAATATTTGGTTAATAGAGTTCCAGAATTTTTAGGATTAGATTTTAGGGCTGTGGGAGGTTTGTTATAGAAGTCCTGTTTCTTTGTGTTTTTTGCCAGATTTCTGAGTGCTTTATATTTTTGTAAGTCTGCAGAGATCTTAGTTTGTGACCATTTTTTCCATAGTTTCTCTTTAGTTATCGTAAAGGTAAGAGTGGCTTTTGAAAGCCATGGAGATATGGTGGACTTAATTTGGACTTTGCGAGAGGGAGCAAGTGAGTCTAAGATGCTAAGGAAGGTGGAGTTGAAAGATAGGACCACTACTTCTAGTGGGAGTTGGGTAAGGAATTTCCAGTTTACCTTAGAGAGGAGGGCATTAAAGGTTTCTGGATGGAAGTTAGAGAGTTTACGACACGTGATAAATTTAGGAGGACGTGAGCCCAAGCGTAGCGGGATTGGCCAGGAAGAGTCACCACAAGAAACAATCAGCAGGCCAGGAGGGAAAGAGTAAGGAGCACACACAGTCAGCAGGTAAATAGAAGAGGTGGGGAGGTGTAGACAGAGAAGAAGGAGATGTAATAGCGAGGCATACACAGGTATTTGCAGTAAGATACAAACAGTTAAAATGAAACCACAAACAGAAAAACAAAAAGAGTATAACTAAGACAGAGTTGACACTACGGTAGTGACTAACTTATAGATGGCAGAGAGAGACAGAGGCAAGGTTTCTAAACAGGCGAGTATGGGGGGGGGGGGGCTCTCAGTGGTATGCAGGCAGGGTTGCCAGATTTCTGATTGGACAGGGAGGGAGAAAGTGAAGACCAAAAAAAAAAAAAAGTCTTTCATACATAAATGAATGACAAGGACTTGTACTGCATACAGTCACTGTTTTTAATTAGCTGTATTAATCAAACCAAATATGCAAATAAGTACATATAATGCAGTAGTACTGAAGCAGGAATCACAGTTATTATACATTACAACATTACAGTCACATATTGATTAGATACCTTCTAAACATTTTAGTTAAATTCTAATTATAAACATGTATAATCAAACCACATACATGGAATTAACTACATATACATAATAGTCACACAGTAACAATAATAATAATAACAATAGTACACTTTGAACATTTGCAGGAATCACAGTTATTATGCATTGCAAACAGTCACATATTCATTAGATACCTTGTAAACATTGAAGTTACATTCTAATTATAAACATGTATAATCAAACCATATATATGCAAATAACTACATATACAGAATACTCACACAATAATAATGACAACAATAAGCAATACAGTAGTACACCTTTGAATTAATATTTTGATTTAAATCCACAAAGTTATATAATAAAAACAGTTTTATTACAAGTACTTTTCACAGCTTTTAGCTTGTTTCAAAATATATTCACCATCTTTAGTCGATAAAAATTTTCTAAAGTCTTTACAAGTGTAATTAAAATTTTGTTTGACCATTAATTCAGCTTCCACAGTCTTTAACAACAGTCTGTTTCTCTCCTTTCTCCAGGCTGCACTCATTAGACTAAATATTCTCTCACAAATTGCATTGGAATGTGGAATTGAGAGTATGTGGGCCACAATTTTGTACAAATTACTGCAAGCAGGATGATCTTTAAAAAATATTATCCATTTTTCATCTATGTTTTTTTTCTCATTTGCTTCAGTCCTACTCAGTACAAACTTGTTTAATAAACAGACATCTTCATATAGAAGGTCAGTATTGCAAGTAATATTAAATAATTTTGTTAATTCTTCAATTGACGGGAATTCGATTTTTACATTTGGTTTTAAGGATAAGACATTAATGCATTGAAATTTGTTACTTTCAGTGTCAAACCATTTCTGTAGGTATTTTATCGCTGTCAAAAAATGTCTGTGCATCATTTTTGAAACTCTTTTTTTTTTATGTCATCACTGCATTTTAGTAACATTGTTCTAGCAATGCTTCCATAAACATCATCTTTTTTTTGACTGAGTGACTGCAATACGCCGTTCATTATTTCAGAAACATCAATTATTAAAACATCATTGCTTTGAAGTTTTGTTAACGCATTCTGAATAATATTGCATGCATTTGCAACAAGCCCCAGGTATGCTAATGCCAATTCATCACTGAAAAACAATTCAAGAATTTCAGATTTGGATTTTTGACTCAAAGTACAATCGTATTGGCTCAAAATTTTTTATTATCCGCTCAATTGCGGGCATCAAAGTGAGCCATCGAGTCGGCACATGGCATAACATTTCAGACCACTCTACTTCTAGCCATTCGAATAATTCTTTCAGTTGTACGACTCTTTGTTGACTAACTAAATTCATTATAAATTTTTATAACGATAGACTCTATATCAAAAGTTAGTTTGTGCAGCTTTTTTAGCAGTATTATGTAGTATGTGACAATTACACCCAATTCCAATTATATTTGAATTAAGGTCTTTTAATTCTGTAAAGACGCTTTGTTTTTTACCAAAATTGACGTTAGCATTGTCGGCGCAGAAAGCTGTTACATTTTGTATTTTTAAATTATTATCTTTTAAAGCCGTTGTTATAGAATCTGCTATACTAACTGATGTCTCGCTTTCCAGTGAGTAGAAGGTTAATAATATTGTTTGAATGCCCTGTTCTTTGTGAAAATACCGTACAATTAATGGGAAGGTTTCTATATTGCCTTTATTTGAGGCGTCGGTACTCACAGAAAAATGGCTGGTCATCTTGCAAAATAATTGTTCTACCACAACAACATTTTTTTGATATTGTTGAATCTGGGAACAAACAAGAAAAGAGCAATCCTGCACAGTCACTGGAAATGTAACTGTGTGAATGCTTCACAGTGTGAAAACAAAAAGCTGTTTCTGCAGCAATAATATCATCTTCTTCCTTTGAATTTTTTGTCATGACAAATGTTGTTATTTTGGTGGACGTCGAAGCTGCTGAAATATTGTTGGTGTGCGCAGTAGACTTCATATGTTGTTTGTCATTTTCACCACCATGTCCAATTGAAAACGACGTATTATTGCACATCGAGCATATAGCATATCCTTCTCGTAACCAGGAATATTTTTTCATCCAGTCAGTGTTGAATTTCACAAGCCTTTTTATTTTCTTTGAAGGAGTATTATCAACATCTTCGGAAGTACTCGTCTATATAATGATGAAAAGTTTTTACATGTTAACTTGTTAACCAGGTATTTTATAGACAAGCTCACCAGCCTGAACATAAACCCCTGGAGCTAGGTCTGACTCTAAAGCGGTTACAAGTGGCATTCCCCAGAGCTCAGTCTTAGGACCCCTCCTGTTCAGCATAGAAATAGACTATGAACAAGCAACAAATACCAGGCTGGGTGTTGTAAACTCAACAAAAAAGTCATAAAATAACACCACTAAGCACAGAGACAGAGTCCGACTCCAAGTTGATTTTACTTTTTAGTGTAGTTAAACTGCAATAGTCGCTATTCGATGTTTCTTAATGTAAAACTGGTTTTGAGAGCTCAAGTGTAGTACCAGGTGCTTTACAACAAAAGGCAGAACTCCTGCAGTAAGATGATCCTTAGAAATAAGTTCACAGACTTCTACATAGAAAACCTTTGCAAAACCCAAAAGCGTTTGCAGTATCAGAGGAGGTTAGGATGCACCGACGGTACCTCACCAGATTTGTATAACTGGAGCTGTAAACACCCTAGAGGCTTCCAACAAGAGAATTCTACATTTAAAATCCCTAAGCTACCAGAAAAGACTAAAAGCACTGTCTCCCTGGCCTTGAGTGTCTTACAGACTCTTCAGAGGAAATCAATACCTTGCCTTCCACACAGTCAGGTGACCCAGCAGTCAAAGACCTTTTGTACCTTCACAAATCAAACAATACCAAAAATATCAGAACATCAGATCTAAACCAGCTTTAACAGAGCAGTAACACAAGGTGGAGAGACAAATTAGTTACTCAGAATTTTCAAAACCTCTGGAATAGACTCGCTCTTCAGATAAAGCAGTGTAACACACCACCTTCTTTCAAATGGGACCTGAATAATTGAATGAGTATTCATAAATTCAACCTAGGCATGACTGGCACAAGACAACCCTCCTCGAAAAGGGGGTTACACAACTTACAACAATCTACGGTGGGGAACTGACATGGCATAATGGTGCAAGAGTAAGACTCAGTAGCCTTAAACTTCTTGTGATAACATTAAATACACTTAAATGGGGAAGACATCCCTGATCAGTATCAGCAAGAAACTTTATTCTCTTGTAAAATCATCCAAGGCTAGCTTCAAAAGAAAAATTGCCATGGACTCCAAAGATGACCACAAGGCATTATTTAGCTATGTCAAGAATCTAAGTGGCAATTCTCAGATTTTCTCAGAGTTGGTGCCGAGAAATACACTGAACAGACCGATATAGCCAACATCTTGGCATACAGGTTCAGTGCAAACTTCACCCCCCTCTCACCCCCCAAAAGGGCCCATAACTATACCAGAAGGATGCAGTGCCCCTGAAATCACAGACACTCAGGTTAAAACAGCCCTCTCCAAAGCCAAAAACACAACATCAATGGGACCGGATGGTGTCCCAGGCTGCATCCCCTCCTACACGAGCTCAAAGATTAACTAACCTCTCACCTAAACACACTGTTTAAACTCAGCCTCTCCACAGGCTACATGCCCACAGAGTGGTGCACAGCAATGGTTATTCCGCTCCACAAAAGGTGGAGTCACTCACACAACAGACCCCGGGAACTATCGCCCTATAAGCTTGACTAGCTTGGTATGCAAAGCTATGGAGTGCATCATCATGGATCTCATTAACAGAGACATTGGGAACCTCCAAACACTGGACCCTACCCAGTTTGGCTTTGTTAAAGGCAGATCATGCCTCCTAAACCTGGTGGACTTCTTTGAGACAGTTACCAAGGCTATAGACGAGGGAAGGGTGGTCCACACAGCCTACCTAGAGCTCACAAAGGCTTTTGACACCATTCCCCACTCGGGTATTTTATAGACTAGCTCACCAGCCTGAACATAAACCCCTGGAGCTAGGTCTGACTCTAAAGCGGTTACAAGTGGCATTCCCCAGAGCTCAGTCTTAGGACCCCTCCTGTTCAGCATATACTTCTCAGAGGTACAGGCAAACACAGGAGGATTATGGCTGACCAAGTTCGCAGATGACTGCAAACTAGGGGCTATAATTGGCTCTCCGGCTGACACAGACATCCTCCAAAACTCTCACTGAGACAGACATCTGGTGTCAAAACCATGGCCTCAAGCTAAATGCCAAAAAATGTATAGTCATCCCCTTTGGAAAAAACAAAGTACCCACAAACTACCACATAGATGGTAGCCCCCTAAATACGGAAAACTTAGTAAGGGATCTGGGGACCCAAGTAGATAGTAACCTCTCCTTTGATAATGGTTATAAAATCCTTCTATGTGACCCACGGCCGGCCGCCCACCTAATCACAAAAGGGTTTTCATCAAGATCGAAAGAGGTCATTGGGCAAAGGGCCCCTCTACGCATCACTCATCATCAGACCCATCACCCATCAGAGTACAATGCCCCATTTGGGATGATCATGTACCTTAGTTACAACAAGACACCTACAACTGCAAAGACCACAGAAGTACCTCACCAAGAGGATCGCTGGCCTCAAGCAGATGCCCTATGGAGCTTGACTGAAGAAACTCCAGCTGTACTCGGTTGCAACTTGCTTACCGCCTACTCAGAGGTGATCTCTGTCTGCCTGACATACAAGGCCATGTCCAAGTCCAACCCAGAATTGATGAACATACATACTCCACCTAAAGAAAACCATATCCCCTACCTATGAACTTATGTTTGCCAGTCTGGTTTGGAAGTTGAGTTGGTAAGTATGATGACCCTTTTAGGTAATGACCCAAACCAATAAGCAAACAGCACAATATAAATTTAACATACACAGAAGTAAAATACATTTCAATACTTAATCAAAATTAAATAAATAAAATACATAATGTTCCACAGAAGAACATAAAAATAGATAGTGAATCTAACGGAGATAAATGATTCTTAGTTAAAGCATAATGTAAATAAATTAAGAGTGGAATCATATAGCATAAATCAAACAATTAACACTTGCATCCACCTAAATTTGGCCTATACAAGTAACTACAGCACAGCAACAACTTTGTAACACCCTCCATATTTCATCCTTTCCTTTACTTTCAAGGTACTCCATCCTTCAAATGCTTTAACTATCCCTATCTATGTCTACTATTCCTTTCCTTTCTCCAGTGACAGTCTAAGAAACAACCCAAAAGTCTAAGAAGCCCTTTAAATAAGAATTGTATCATGTCACAATGTGTAATGTTTCATGTGCAAATTGGTTCTGAGAGCAGTTGACCTACTTTATGACATAGTGGCTTATTAAGGTTAACATATTTAAACAAGAGTATTGAGCTTTTGAGCTCAATGTTAAGCCACAGTTCTTTACTTTTTTTTTTGTTTTGCTGGTTCAGTAGATAAGCAATCATTATTTCATGACTAGACAGTCTGTAAGTTTCTCAGATCATGGGTAGAAAGAAAAATCTTACTGTGTGCGTTTCTACTTCTAACTTGTGTATTAGGATATTATCAGCTTTTTTTTATATAATGCTGGCATGCTGCTTAAGTTATCAATTAGTTAGCCTATTAAGATATAATATATATACTTAAATTATTAAACCATCTGCTTGCCTCTGTCTGTCACATTATTCAATCACATCACATATCAATCAATAACAGTTATTATTTCTCTGGCTGGCTGCATGTTCGGCCTCTAATACTGTTGTCTTTGACTTTGGGCCAGTTTGGGCTGAATAAAAGCCTGAGCTGCCTGAACATGAGAATTGTAATTTGGGCATTAGGATCTGTGCTCCAGAGCAGTTTAATGTTTAACACACACAAATAATTAAATAAATAGTGTCTCTCCATTGAATGACTTTGAAACTTTTTATACCATCACTTAGTAGGCAATAGTTTGCTCTGGAGTCTGGAGACATTTTTCATTTTTTTTTTTTTTACTCCTGCGGGGGTGTCAGGTTTGATCTTTATTTCAAATTAGACAGATTTATAGTCTGACCTTACCAGGGAGGGTATCACACAGGGGGTTAGTGAAGTGACCCCCAAGTTGGTGAGCACTAGGTCCAGGACATTTGATGCCCCTGTTCCAGGGCATTTAAATTAACGAAGTTCAGGAACCTCATGGCAATCTGTTTGTGCTCATGTAAGTCACCCAAGCGACAGAGGGCTAGTTGAAATCTCCCGTGACCAAGGTGTTTGGCTGTATACTGAGTGACTCTAGCAAGCCCAGGTAGGGGGTACACTTCTCCTGTTGCTAGCGATGATGGGCAGGTGTATTTCCCCTATAGTTATTTGAACCTGGAGTAGCTCAAGAGAGTTGTACTGTTTCACTTGTCTCGAGGTGTATTCAGATTTAATGAAGATGGATACACCTCCATCGTTGGTTCTTTCACACTTGTTTTGGGTTCTGAATGTGTGAAAGGAATTGTAGCCTTGTATGACTGGGGTGCTCTCTGACTTTAAACCAAGACCTGAGCTGACCTTTTGTATAAAGTGTATAAAGGTCTGTTGCATTGCTACTTTGTACTAGTTTTTTGTTGTTTTGTCTTATGAGACATTGTTTTATTCAGCCTATATGAACAAGAGAAAAAGTTTATAATTGAAGGGATGGGATTAGTTCATTAAATAATGTACAAAATGGTAGGAATAAACATGTTTTACACTGTTGATTATCTTGGTGGAGGCCACTTTTAGACCAAATTGATCTGTATCACAGAGTTGGGGGGATTCAAAGGGATTTGGATTACATATATAAAATCCTAGTCGTGACAAGTGTTGGTGCACCATGCATGAGGACTGCACATTTTGTTTCTTGCAAAGACCAATTGTAAATAAAAGGTTCTGTTTTGAAAAAAAAAAAATTGATGCTCAGTGAGAAGACAAAATGTATGACCTTTGGCATCAGACAAAAACCTTCAGATGGCCGTAGTCAATGGGCTATAAAGATTAACAAACAGCTGGCCTTACAGACAACTCGCTTCAAATACCTAGGTATCTGACTTTATCAAAACATCATATGTTTTACCACTAAAAAGCTAGCGCATTACTTTTCTGTTTCTACAATCTATGTACCTATCATTACAAGGCTTGTGATATTCACACGCCATTTTTATTGCCCTCTAATGAACAGTTTCTACCTTGCACATGCCATTATTTATGCAGATGAGGTTTCTACAACTGCTGAATACATTATTCTCAGTGAAGATGAGGAAATTGTATGAAGCTGAAGATGGATGACAATGTTTAATTTTCTATTGGCAATACTTTTTTTCATACACCTGCGTATTCCTTTTTTTACTACTTTCTCATGTTGCTTGCTAATCTTTAGGCCATCCAATATGGGTGCTCTGACTGAGTCCCATTCTTCTGGCATTTCGACTATGACCCCCCCCCACCACCACCACCACCACCACCACCAAAGCTGTGACATTGTTTAATGGGTTTCTGCTTCCTGTATTTAAACTGCTAACATTTTGATCATTCCTTTAATTTTGCAAAATCTTTTTTCTCCTTTTCTGCACCTTTTGCATCGGGCTTGTAAATAACTCAGTGTAACAAGCAAAAACTCAAACATTTCCTTCAAGGCATTCTGCAAGGTGCTATATAAATATACAGAGAAGGACTAACCCAAGTACTGAACCCAAAGGAATCCCCACAAAATATCCTTAAAGCTTTAAGATTTTAATTTGTTATCATCATCTAAGTTTGTTTATCTGCCAGATGTATCACTTACACTATTATACAATTTGTTCTCCAGGTAAAATTGTATATAACATTACACACCAAATGCATTGCTAATGTCTAAGTAGGCGAAGTAGGCTAAATACAGCATTGCTTTTCTGGTGTAATGTCCTAATTTCCAGACAATGAACTATGTTCAGTTTATCTGGCATAACCTTTCTGTCCCAAATTCATGCTTCATTGGGTCCTGTATTTTATACCATATATTATCAACTTACACCTTTTAGTAATAAATCCATAACATGTGAAACTGTCAGGTCACTACTTTTTAGCTTCTGTCTTGCACTCAAGAACTCCATTTGCCATTACCTTCTGGAATAATATCACTTGAAACTTTTATTTTTTTTTCCTCTTTTCAGATTACACTTCTTACATGGCACTGCACAAATATTCACCAACTAACTGCCCACATTCCTTCCGTAACTCAATTCTTCTATTATGTCATTATGTTGAATACTTAACAGTGTATATATGCCTGCCTGCAGAAAGTAAAGTAAGACAAAAACAAATAATTAAATAAATAGTGTCTCTCCACCATTGAACAACATTACACAATACTACAAATACAATATGTAAGGTTATCAACTCAAAACTCAACTCACTGTGAGTGTAGCTCGCTCGTAGAATCGTCGTAGTAGCTAGCAGTAGCATCGATCATTCGCAATCGCATGACACAGCAGAAGAACGGAACATCATGTAGCCTTATCACGCCCACCCACGCACAGGATGACGAAAAAAAGGGTACGTATATACGTACAAGACAAGCGCACAGCCAAGCAACATACAGGAAGTCACACACACTTCATCGCCAAATTCGCCGTCTGGATTTTTACAGCTTAAACGGGACCCGGGATTTCTGTGTTGATCTCTGGATAATCCCGCTGAAATAGGGACGTCTGGCAACCCTGTATGCAGGTATCCTGTTCAGTAGACAAAGTAAGACTACTTTGTGTTATGAGCTTAGAACATATTTTTAAGGTAAACTGGCTATACAATAGAGCACAGGTGTAATTCCAGGAGTTTGAGCAGTATCAGAAAAGGTAGACACAGTTTTGAGGGAAGACACTTTGCTTTAAAACCTAGGGAAAACAGGAGGGGAGAGAGTGTTGAATATAAAAGCTAGGGAAAAAACAAAAACAACAGAGGTACTATACATGCAACTACTGATAACAGCTAGAGAGGAGTTAGTTGAAATAAAATATGAAAATACAGAAATAAATAAAATAAAGTGCATATGATATTAACTTTACAGATTAGAGCAGTAACAATGTGAGACAAAAGTTCAGTAACTTCTGCTGTAACACTTTCACATAAACAATGGTAAAAATTATTAACCATGATGTCTTAGTGTAAAACAGCTGACAATAAAAATGTTTTCTGTAGTTCATGAAGTAAACTTGTGCCATTTTGTAGTTGAAATAATCTGCGATATGAGAATATAGCTAAACAGAAGTTCTATACTTTAACTCTTGAATTCTACAAGCCAGGTTAAGGAGTTAAAATAATTGGCAGTCTCACGGCAACAGAACTTAGAACTTAACAAAGTGAGCTATACTTCACATCCAAAGACTGTTACTGAAAGTATTTGACATAGAGGTCATGCCATAAAGCTGTCACTATACAAGTTAAATGCCCAGTAATGTTAATACCTAGATTCTACAAACCAACTGTCACCAGTTAGCACTGCTCAAGAAATTCAAACTGCAATCTACAAATATATGGTAGAAATGTACAAAAGAGCAATTGCTACATAAGTAGAAATATATCCAAAAGCAGATAAAAAATAACCTATATCAATTTATGTACGGCCTTTCACTTGTGTGGCATGAGACAATAACTCAGCCAAGCCATGATTTGAGAAATATTTGAAAAGGTGCTTACCAAAGTCCCACAAATAAGTTGCAACAGCATACAAAGCTCTTCCAGGTGAAGTAAATGCAGTTTACGTGCTGAGTACAAGTGAAAAGCAGTTTACATCAGTAATATTAGGGAAATGCACACCACTAACATGAAGCCACAGAATAGTAGGAAGAGGAAAACAAAATGGCGCAGAAACACTAAAAGTTTAAAAATGCCCCAGAGGATTAAGGGTGAGAGAGAGAAAGAGTGGGATGCAGGGAAATGTAGTATATGCAGAGTAAGATGGACAGGAGAGTAAAGGGGTATTCTGGGCCAGGAAGAGTCACCACAAGAACCAATCAGCAGGCCAGAGGGAAAGAGTAAGGAGCACACAGTGAGAGTCAGCAGGTATGTAGAAGAGGTGGAGAGGTGTAGACAGAGAAGGAAGAGATGTACCGAGAAAAAGGTATCTGCATCTGACTCCTCCATCGGATCATAAGAAAAGAAAATCAAAAATGTCGGATCAGGCTTCATCCTCGGATCTGAAGCAAAAAAAGGAAGTGATTAGGTCCAAAATCAACATCCGATCTGAAACATAAAAACATAGAATTATTGGATCCAGCTGCCACAGATCCTATGCAAAAATTGCTCAGTCCATCTACTCCTTCAGGCTTATTACCTAGTGCCAGATATTCTCCTTCCTTGGACCCTTTTCTGTCCCTGGTCCCTTCATCTTTTTTGAAAAACCCAAGTCTCCATCTGTAATTTCCAGTCACTCTTCCAAGAGTGTTACGGAAGATGATGTGTAGAGATTGGTCAGAGGAATTCTCTCTGTGCTGAGCTTGAAAGGTGTCCCTTCGCCTCCTACCACTTTGGGTCAGGTGGTGTGGTCTTCCACTTACCCCCTTACCAGTTCCTCATCTGACTCCTACCATGGGCTCAGAGTCCTTGGATCTGAGCTGTCTGGCTCCACCTGCCTCAGATCTGAGCATATCCTTATCCTTCGGGTCAGAGACTTGCTCTGAGTACTTTGGTTCAGTCAGACCCTGAGAGATCTCTGATCCAAGGCTATCCTGTCGTCTCTGAGATATTAGAGTCGAGTCCAAAGTTTTTGAGCCATCTCTGCGCCTAAGGACCTTGGTACAGTTTAGTTTGGCTATAACTTCTGCATTGCAGGGGGATTCTCCTTGAAACAGGGAAATACTACAGTTCAAAAGCATGCTTCTTGGACCCGGGGTCATATCCCTCTCTGAGGAGGTCTGCTTTTGAGGTTATGGAGAGAGCCTTGTGTGTTTGGCAACCCGGACTGTTCTTCCCCCTCAGATCCTAAGCCTGCAGCCTTGCCCTCTCTGCGCTTGGAGTTTCACCTCTCTCCACCACAGGGACAGCTGGTACCGAAACCCCTAGTCTTCCCAACAGGGTGTCCTGACTTTTTCTACCTCCCCAGAGCATCCCACTGAGGAGGCCCCTAAGAAGAAAACTTGCAAGAGGAAGTACTTGGATTATCTAGAAGAATCTATCATAGAAGATGCAGACTGATGAAGATGAAGGGGTCCCCACAGTCACCTCCTGATGAGTTCTCATTTGGAGCCATCCTTGAAATCCTGAAACAGAGAGGAGATTGGAAGCCCAGCAAACCTTCCTCTGAGGGGTCTGTATTCCTGGAGGCATTCAGTAGTAACCCATCTATCTCCTGGGTGACTCCACCCACTGATGAGCTCATTGAGTTGATCTCTTGGTGGGCATGGAAGGATCCCAACACTGTTGAGCCAATATCTCAGAGACCTGACAGAATTATAGTAGCACCAGAGGACAAGCAGTTTTGGGCAAAAGGTGTGCCTGTTGTTATGGTCATGGTGGTGACCACTAAGAAAGAACATGCTGAGGAGAGTTCCACTGTTATTCCCCTCAACAAGGAGTCTCAGGTGATGGATAGGTTTGGGAAGCATGTCTGTGCTTCAGTGACCTTTGCTTTAAGGTCACTGAACTGTCTGGTACATTTCACCAGGTTATAGAGAGACCTCATTAAGGAACTTTCTGACACCCTCTCAGGATCCGTTTCTGAAGGAGTCCAAGCATCTGTGACTTGTTAGTCAGTGCTCCTTTTGACATGTCTTTGTTTGGGCCCAAGGTAAAAGACACCTTACCAGGTGTAAAAAGGGTGGAAAGACCCTGTCTGCCATGGGTGTACATTTTTTCACCCCTCATTTTCCAGGAATCAACAACGTAGTGGGAAAATGTGGTTCAAAAAGTCCCAGGGAACTTTCCAGACAGCACCCAGCAGCAGAGGTGGCCCGCAAAAACCAAAGGTCCAGAGATTTTCTTTGGCAGACCCTTCCGGCATTCCTTGAGGGGAAGCCCAGTTGCACTCCTCTGGAGGCATTTGAGAGTAGACTTTCCCTGTACCAGAGAGCCTGGCTAGAAATAACAATAGATACTTGGGTGCAGAGGATCATTTCCCAAGGTTATACAACATAATACCATTTTCCCTTCCTCCTCCAACATCAAGAAAAATCCATTCCACCCAGTCAGAGGGAACAAGCAGCAATTCGGGTACAAAGGCTGCTAGAAAAGAGAGTCATCCGAGAGGTCCCGCCAGAACAGATAAAATCCGGAACTTACTCAAGATTCTTTTTAGTGTCGAGAAAAACGGGACTGCATACCAATTTTGGATCTGTGTACTGAACAGGTCAGTTTGACACAAGTTCCAGATGGTCACGGTTCAGTCCATCCTGCCCTTTATGGGCAGTGATGACTGGATGTGCTCGATAGATCTTCGGAATAAGTACTGTCTCATAATGATGAACAGACCGTCTAGAAGGTACTTGCTGTTGTAGCTGGGAGCCATTCATTAACAGTTCAGGGTTCTACCCTTTGGTCTCAACACAGCCCCCAGAGTGTTTACAAAGTGCATGGAAGTAGTTGCAGCTCGCTTGAGACTGCAGGGATTCTGGGAGTTTCCATATATAGACAACTGGCTCATTTCTGCCCTGATCAGGCATCAACTGTTAAATGCAAAACACTAGGTTCTCCAGACATGTTCTCTTCTGGGGATAACCATAAACTATGAAAAATCTCAATAGAGCCAACTCAAATTTTAGAAGTTCATAGGAGCACTTCTCAACACACAATCATCCATAGCATCACTACATCCCTCAAGAGTTCAGACAATAAGATCACAGCTCAGAAAGATAATCTGCAGTACCAGGATTTTAGCCCATTTGGTTCTTCAAGCTCTGGGTTGAGTGGCAGTGGCTGTAACTCTAGTACTGTTAGCCAGATTTCACATGAGGATTTTACAGTGGATGTTATCAGCACAATGGTCGATACTCTACCAGCCAGTGTCAACTCAGAGTCACCCACACATGGAAAAGTGATCTCTGGTGGTGGGTTCAGTCGGATCAGGTTCTAAAAGGCTTGCCCATTCATTCCCCCTTAGCCCAAGGCCATAGTGACCATCAACACTTCCCAGTTGGGATGGGGGGGTCATCATCTGGGGAAAAGGGTCCAAGGTGCTTGATCCCCTGAAGAGGCCAACTTGCATATCAATGTCCTAGATATGAGAGCAGTGCTTTTAGCATTGCAGGCCCTTCAAGATGCTGTCCCCTTGGGGACAATTGAAATTCAAATGGACAATATGTCAGTAGTTTGGTACATCAACAAACAAGGAGAGACTAGATCTTACCCCTTGTGTTGAGAAGTGCTCATGGCATGGCAAAGGGAGATCTCATCCAACCGCTTTCTTATAGCAACGCGCCTTCCTGGGAAGTCTGTGAAAGCAGACAAGCTGAGCAGGTGCATTCTTGTACCTCATGAGTGGTCTCTAAAGAACATAACAGAAATGATTTGACACCAGCGGGGCCAGCCTTGCTGTGATCTTTTTGTGTCTCCCTTAAACAACAAATGCAGCAACTACTTTGCCCTAATCTACCTACATGGGGATTCACTGAGGGATGCTGTACTTCACGATTGCCCCCCAGTTTACTTTACCCTTATCCACCAATTCTGAAATTCCTTCAGAAAGCTGCCATGTTAAAGAGCAAAGTCATTTTCATTGCACCTTTACTGATCTTAACAAATTTCGTTCCCCTTCTTTTGGCCTCACTTATTTAATGAACCTTGGTTTCTGGATCTGACTCAAAACCTCCTGTCTCACCCAACAGGCATGACCCATCCAGATATACCAATCCTCAACCTGATCGCCTGGCTTCTCCAATTCCATTAATAGCCAGACAACCTATGCTGTCTTCCTCTGTCTGACAAACTTTTATTTTCCCATAAACCTTCTGCACATAAGTGCTTCTCCAGTGAATAGAGAAGGTTTGTTTACTGGGCAAATCTAAATGTTGATCCTTTTTCAGCTCTTCTACATAACATTGCATAACATCCTTGAATTTTTGACCCTACTTTTTTAAAGAAGGAGCTAGTTCCCCGACATTTAGTCCAATTAGCAGTGATATTGAATTTTCACATTGGATTTGAAGATTCTTCCATTGCCTCTCATAAGCTCTGCAAAGCCATTTTGCAAGGCACTGTTTTTTTAAGGACTCCTATTAAAGGCCCTACCCCACCATGGGACCGAAATGTGGTACTCCAAGCACTTATCTGTCCTCCCTTTGAACCAGCAACTAGGTCTGATCTTAAATATCTGTCTTGGAAAACAAGATTTCTAGTTGCCATTACTTCTGCTAGACGAATTTCAAAGATTCACGCCTGGTCTTCAAAACCACCATACTTGATCTTTCGCAAGGATCGAGTTACATTACAAACTAATGCATCCTTTCTCCCTAAGGTGGTATCAGACTCTAATATCAGTCAGTTCATTAATTTGCCAGTATTCTTTCCTAAATTTGCTAAAAGAATAGTTGCATGACTGCCGAATCATACACCAATGCACTGTATGAACATGTACACAAATGCATGGATCTCTCTATACCCAATAGAACCAAGACGCTCTCGTCCAAAAAAGGAAGCCAGTCTGGTGGTCCCCTGCCATAAACAAACTCTACAACAGAAGGAGGAAACTTATGCGGAATAACGTGAAGTCCCAAGACTGGAAAAACTCCCTTATCAGCCTCAATAAAAAGTTGAGATCCCTCATCAAATCCTCTAAAGCTAGCTATGAAAACAGAATTGCAACAGACAGTAAAGACAACCACAAGGCCTTCTATAGTTATGTAAAGAATCTCCACAGCAATAACCAGATTTGCTCTGAGCTACTGCACAATGGTACCTCCTACACCAAGCCAACAGATATTGTCAATATACTGGCCGACAGATTCAGTGCCAACTTTACCCCCACTTAAAAGGACCAATCACAACACCAGTAGATTGCCAGGCACCCAGTATTACTGCTGTACAGGTTAAAACAGCACTGTCCAAGGCCAAGAATACAGATTCTATGGGACCTGACAATATCCCTGGCTGTGTTTTACATAAATTACAGAGTGAACTGGCACCTCACCTCAGGCTTTGTCCCTACCGAATGGCGCACTGCTACAGTCATCCCTCTCCACAAAGGAAGGGTGACTACAGACCCTGGGAACTATCATCCCATTGGCCAGACAAGTCGGATATGCAGAGCTATGGAACGCATCATCATGGACGTAATAAACAAGGATATAGGGAATCTCCAAACTCTGGATCCCACACAGTTTGGTTTTGTGAAGGGTAGATCATGCCTGTTCAATATGGTCGACTTCTTTGAGTCAGTGACCAGAGCTGTGGATGAAGGCAAAGTGGTTCATACAACCTACCTTGATCTGGCCAAGGCCTTTGATACCATTCCCCACTCAGGAATCATAGAAAAACTGACTAAGCTAGGCATCAACCCCTATATCAGTAGGTGGGTTGCAAACTGGCTCACAGAACCCACAGTGTGAAAGTAGCTGACACCAAGTCAGATTGCCAACTAGTCATGAGTGGAGTCCCTCAGCGTTCGGTCCTGGTTCCTCTCCTGTTTGGTATCTACTTCTCAAGTCCAGACCAACACAAAGGGACTCTGGCTGACAAAGTTTGCAGATGATTGCAAGTTGGGAGCTATTATTAACTCCCCAAGTGATGTTGACAATCCTACATAATGGCCTCACTGAGACCAACGACTGGTGTCAGAACCATGGCCTTAAGCTCAACACCAAAAAAATGTGTTGTTATCCCCTTTGGGAAATGCCCGATTCCCATGAATTACCACATTGATGGTAGTCCACTGAACACAGAAGGTGTTGTAAGAAATCTGGGAACACAGGTTGACAGCAACCTCTCTTTTGATCACCACATGGCCACTCTGGTCAGAAAGTCCTTTTTGGCACATCTCATTGCTAAGGGTTTTGCATCCAGGAAGAAAGAGGTCATTGTCTTCCTCTACTCTTCCCTCATTAGGCCACTCATCGAGTACAATTCCCCATTTGGCATGTGCCTCACTGGACACCTGCAACAACTGTAGAGGCCACAAAAGTACCTCACAAAGAGGATCCTAGGTCTTAAACACTTGTCCTATATGGACAGACTCAAAAAACTCCCAACTATTCTCTGTCTCACATCGCCTACTTAGAGGCGATCTCTGCTTGACTTTCAAAGCCATGTCTGACCCAGCTCTGTTAGAAATGCTACATCTAAAGAAATTCCCAATCCCTCCACACTACATGCTCCAGAGACCTCAACCTCATTACCACAATCAACAGAAAGCACTGGAAGGACAGGTTCATAGCCCAGAGACTGCCAATGCTATGGAATAGACTTCCCATATATGTCAAGCAGAGCACCTCGCTGACCCTGTTCAAGAGAAATCTTGAGTGAATGGGAAATAGAAAATTCACTCCGGGGATAACTCCAGTGGCTCTACTCTACAGAGGCACTGGGAATTAAGGTCAGGTGGCACGATACCAGGGTAATCCTATGGCTAGGCTTGTAAAGACCCCAGTGCCATTAGCCTAGTACACACCTATGAACCTATGAACTTATTGGATGTTCATAGACCATTACATTTTTACCTACATAGAATGAAATACATCAAACTGACCAACTATTTGTTTCATTTTCAGAAATAAAGCCGGGGAAACCAGCTGCCAAAGTAACTTTAGCCAGATGGCTGGCTGACTGCATTTATTTAATTTATAACAAATTGAGCATTGCTTTATCAAAACTGTTATGAGCTGATTCAGGTAGATCCATGGCAACTACTTCAGGTTTTCAATTTAGAGTGCCCATGGATGACGTGCAGCAGCAACCTAGGCTGCTCCCCATACTTTTGTTACTCATTACAAATTGGATCTGTTCTCCAGAGTTAGAGCATCATTTGGTTCAATGGTACTCCGGAATATCCATCCTTGAGACCACCTGGGAGTTTAGGTAGCTGGGGACTCAGTCCCATAAGTTGAGGACAGAATGAAAATGAACAACATAAGATAGAGGTTATGTACTCGCCTTAACGTTCCATCTGTGTTGTCCATTTTCATTCTTCCTCAACTCCTCTCCCTCCAACCCCCATCCTTAGAAAACTACTGGAAGAGTGAGTGGTTCCCTGATATTGAGCTCCAGATATAGTCTCGTCACTATATGTCAAGTAATATTTCTTTCTTCTTACTTCTGCAGACAATATCAGAGTTACTTGGGGTTGGTGCATTGTGGGTAAGGGAGAAGCTCAAGAGCTTTTTGGTTACCACGAGCTTTAGCAATTGCCAAGTCAGATCTGAGGGATCGGATCCGAACCCATAAGGTGAGGAAGAATGAAGATAGACAACAGAGATGGAAATGTTATGGTAAGTACATACATTTTTTTTTCTTTTGTTATATAGACTGTTTATGCTAGTGTTCCACCTGGGTGGAATGTTTTTTTCGGCAAGAATCTGTTTTAATCTAGTCAGGTATAGCCGAGATTATACAACTGCTTAAGTGGTTATGCAGGGAGTTGGTGTACACTTCTGCATAGGAGTCTGTTATCTGTGTTCGAGGGTGCTTTGAAACTTCCTATACCATTGCTTAGTAGGAAGTAATTTGTCTAGGAAAAATTCTTCAGTGTTTTTGAGCTTGATTGGGTATCTGGCCTTATAATTACATTGAAAGAGACTGATTTATGGTGCAATCTTATCAGGGAGGACATCTCATGGTGGAGGGGGGGCATGCAAAGCTCTCCCATGTTTGTGAGTACTATGTCCAGGACATTTGAGATACTCGTGGATGTACTGACTAGCTGTTCCAGAACATTTTCTTTGACAAAGTCCAAGAACTTCTGAGCCAGCATGTTTGTGTTTGTGTATGTTTCCCAGTCGATTGTAGAGCAATTAAAATCACCCATGAGTAAGGTGTTGGGCTGTATTGCAAGCGACTCCAGTAACTCTTACGTATGCTTTTCCTGGTTCATGGTGGAGGCCCTATAGCTAGCTATGATGTGGTAGGGGATTTTGCTTGAGGTTAATTGAACATGGAGTAACTCAAGAGGGTCATACTGTTTCACCAGTCTGGAGGTGTACCTGTCCTTAATGAAGACAGATACTCCTCCTTTTATTCTTTCATGCTCAGTTTGTGGTGTGAAGACCTAATAGGCATTGTAGCCCTGCATGACAGGGATGCTTTCCGCAGTCTTGAGTCATGTCTTGGTGACTGCACAGACATAGCATCTTCCAAGGTGAGGAGTGCTTCTAGGGAGTGCAGTTTCTTGTTTAGACTCCTAGCATTAAGCAGCAGTACCTTGAGTTTATGTAAAGAAGATTTTCTTATGTTGGGAGGGTGGTCATTTTGACACTGCCTAAAAAGGAACAATAGTGTCTAATGCCTTTGCCAGTGTCCAAAAGCCTTGAGGAGACAGGCACAGACCATATCTGACAAAGCAATGTTGACTGTCAACTATGTCATCCTAGGCTGACAGATATTGGATGCCTTTGGACTGACACCAGAAGTTAAGCCATTTGTTAGTCATCTTTTGTTTATATTGTGGTGGTATCTTTGGAGAAGGTAGACTGCTGCTTAAAGCTAGACCTATACCTGCCTGTGACACACATCTGAGAGCCACGTCATTTCTGTCTCCATATAGTCCAATGAGGTACGTCTCAAGTCATTCACCCCCATGTGGACTGTGACCATCATACTGGTACTTGTGGTTGAATGACTTGAGTGCTTGAATGACTTGACGGATCCTTGCACCTGTCATGCAGCTAACCATAACCCACTTCTTATCCAGCCTGGTTTGGGGAACATCCATGTGTCTGTCACACTTAATTTCTCCAAGTCTTTTAGGTTTCTAATACCGTGCCGAGAATGGACCCCATTCCCAAGTCAAAGTATGATTAAAGTCCATGAAATTAGTATTGTTTCAATCTTTGTCAGCCAGAAGTGCTCTTTGCAGCACCTGCAGTTGGCCCAGTAATGACTCCTGCAATTCATATGGAGTTACATGAATCAATAAAGTATCTAAATACAATTATAGATTATTTTTTTATAAGACCCCGTTGCTCCTACTACTATTTAAACTCTCTGGGTATCTTTCTTCCACATTGCTCTCGTTTCTGCCTGCAAATCCTGATATTTTATGACTTTGTGTCTCTCTGTACACAAGACACTAGTTACTGGGTGTAGCTATTTCAATGACCAATGCTATTTTTGTCTCTTTTTCATGGACCACTGTATCTGGTTTTCTCACATTTGTGTTTTCAACTGTTGGTAATGGGTGATCTCATGTGGTGTAGACTTCATTTTGTATGATGCTTTGTGGCTCATGTTTCTAGTGTTTTTCAGCTACCTCACTGTTATAATGTTTGCACAATCCCCAGTGCAACAGTCTTGCCACATTATTATGCCTTTCAGTGTGCAGTCCTCCTGCCATTAGTATGTCACAACCGGCAACAAGGTGTGCAACTGTTTCCAATACCTATATTTGTCTCTTTCTCCCACATGTTCAATGGACTCTGTAAACCAAAGTGTATGTACTTCACTATCTTGGGACGCCAATATTAGCCTTTCCTTTTTTTGGCTTGAATTTGCCTCCTCAATCATTCCTGCATTTGATCTTGATCATCATGAGGGTTCCAGTAGCTTTCTGTACTTGCAACTATGTTTATACATTTTCCACATTTCTTGCCTTCTCATCTGATCCTTCATCTTATATTCTTTTGTTTTTTTTGGCACATTAAGTTGCTGCCTGATTTTTATCTACTTCTGGTTTGATTTCCATTCCTGCTTGACACTGATATGCTTCTGTTAGACTAAGCAGGGAAGTCATCTTAGATTTATTCTCTTCCTCTTTCAAAACTTTCACTATGTTTGGGCCTTGTGAGCTGAGCAGATATGTATGCAGTCCCATGACTATTTCCTTCTCAGATATTTATCTATACATGTAATCAATTTCAAGGAGGCCCATAGCTCCTTCAGAATGGGTAATATGTAACTTGGGTATGCCCTGATTTTTTTTTTTAATCATTTGAACATGAAGCATCCTTGTTTTCCTGTCTAATGTATCCAACACCTTTTGGGGTCAGTCAGTCACTCCAAAGCTGTAAGTTAGGACAGGAAGAGCCAAATGGATTTATAGCTTGAACCTTGTTCCTAAATGTCAACGCTGTTTTCAAGATTAATTTAAGCCTTCTAAAATATTCCTTACTGAGTTTTATTTGCATTTGTTCATGTTTTATTGTTGATCCTTTTATCAATTCCTAAATATTTATACACTCCCTCTTGCACGCGTTCTTTTATAGCACATTCTTATCCCAAACTGATGATGTTCTGTAGTCCTATCTCACCTCCATTTTTACACATGGGTTCGGAGACTATCTTTGACTCTGAGTCTGCCTATTACAAAGCTCAAAGTCTTCTAGTTGGCTCGTGGTTAGGTAGGTATCCCATGGCACACCTGTACAATCCCCAGATCTCATTTGCCGTGTCTACGAGTTCAGATGTGCTTCTTGCTTGGCCGTGGCTAAGTTTAACACTTTTTTTCTATTTTTTACTGTATTTCAGATTAACTTTACAACTTCTATAGCTTTTGGTAGTGTTTAATAGTATTACGAGTAGTTTCAGATTTGCTGTAGTGTTTTTTTCTTGACCTTATTGTTGAGAACTGGTTGGCTGTTGGCCTTGTTCTCGTTGGTATCCTGTGTGCCAGTATTTTTCTAATTATTGTGCACATTTGCGCTTATTTGATATTTGCAGTGTTTATTATTATTGTAGAGAGTTTGGAATTTAAATAGTTATTTCTTGGATAGTATGAGCTTCCAGTTAAGGTGTGCATTTGCGCTCAATTAACCTTGTTTTTCGTGTGCAGTGTTTATTAGTATTAGTGAGTTAGTATTAGACTATTTCCTTCTCAGATATTTATCTGGGATATTTAGCTATTCAGTTGGCGTAAAGGGTCTTTTGATATTTTCGACCCTTTTGTGCTACGACTTAGTGTTTGAGCGTAGATTTTACTGAGACAGTTTGGTCAATTACATAGTCCGTTCTTAGGGTGTGTGCTGTTTAGTTATTAGTTTCTGACTTTCTAGTCTTTCTCTCTACCTAGGTCCGTTTAAGTTAGAGGACCTAGTTCTCTGCCTTTTTTCTCTTCCCAGGGCTAGGCCCGTTTGAGTTAGAGGACCTAGTTCTCGCTGTGTTTGTGTGGTGTTTTTTTTTTTCTGCTTCTCCAGTTAGCATGTCTAAAGAGACAAAAGACCATAAACCCTCGGGTTTAAAAAATGTGTAAAATGCTCCCAGAAAATGTCTATTACGGATGGCCATAGTAATTGTGTGTATTGCCTCAGAGCCATCCATCTGCAGGAAACCTGTTTGTTTTGCCATTCCTTCAGCTCCAGAGTTCTACAGGAGCGGAAGAACAAGCTAATTTTGAAAGGTCTCCTCAAGCCTTCATTCAAGGAAGACTTGGCCAGTTCGTCTTATTCCTAGAAGTCTCACTCATCCAAGAAAGACTAGGCTAAATCTACCAAGAGGCATTCCCCAGCACCATCCGGTGCTTTGGAACCACCTCCTAAAATTTCTAAACCGGACAAGACTTGTACCTCCTCGGCTCCACTGATCTCTGAGCTGATCGAGGTTGTTGATACTGTGACTTCAGTTTTGGCCCCATGCATTTCAGAGCCGACTACTGATAGCAAACATCTGAGCCAGTCCAGAGATTCCTTGCCGGTCTCTCCACCTTTAAGGTCCCCTATCTTCCAGATCTTCCAGGAGCCTATCAGAAGAAGATGTGGAGAGAGTAGTGCTGAGACTCCTGAAATCGTTTGCCTTGCCAGAAATGCTGTTGGCTCCGACCCGGTCAGTCTTGGGGCCACCTGAGTCCATTCCCCCTGTTGTGGTTCCGAGCTGTGCTAGGGTTTCGGAGCCGGAGTGTTTGGTACCACTGGTTGGGGAACCCTCTGTTACAGCTCCCCCCCGAGGCCATCTCAGAGCCGAGTTCTGCTCTGACACCTTTGCTGCCATCCGTGGTGTCTAGGAGCCGAAGTTCCCCAGTCAGCTCCGAGAGGGACGCTTTGACCCGGACCTCCTCGGTTCAGAGTCTCCCTCTCAGCGCATTGGCTAGGGTGAGCTCAGATCCTACATCTATCTTGGAGCCGATGGCTCTGGAGCTGATTACTTCCTCTGTCTCCTTGGAGCCGAGGATGTCTTCGGAGTTGGAGAGGTCTGCCTTCGAGATGATGTGGAGTGTGCTGCCCCACTCATCAGCTCCACCCAGGGGTACCGATACTCTTCCCCCTCTGTCTCAGCACCTATTCCCTCTCTTGACAGCAGAGACCTGCAGCCTCAAGAGCCCCCGGTTGATGGCCCCCACTGTTCCAAAACCTCCCCAGAATATCCTTCTGAGGAGCCCCCTCAGAAAAGGACATGTAAGCGGAAGCATGTAGACTCCCAGGATGAGTCTCTTACCTCCGACACCAACCTCGAGGATTCAGAAGGGTCCCCCAAGTCATCCTCTAACTATGTCTCCATTGTAGACATCTTGGAGATCCTTAAGCAGACGTGCGGCTGGCCCACTGTTACCCCTTCTGATGAGGAGTCAGTGTACCTGAAGGCTTTCAGGTCTCAACCTTTAGCCTCTTGGGTGTCTCCACCTTTTGACAAACTTCTAGACCTTGTTAGTCGAAAGGTGTGGGAGACTCCTGATGCCATGGAGCCAGTTCCCAGGAGACCCAATAAATTTTTGTCTGCTCCCAAAGGGAAGGAATTTTTATCCAAAGGTGTGCCTGTAGATGCCATGGTGGTGGTGGGCGGTGGCCACTAAGGAACTAGCAGAGACTTCTTCATCTGTTCATCCACTGAACAAGTAGTCTTGAACGATGGGTAGATACAGGAAGCATATCTTTCCATCAGCAGCATTCACACTCGGGTCGCTGAACTACCTAACACATTTTACAAGGCTTCAGAGAGAACTACTTAAGGAGTTGGGAGAGACACTACAAGGTACATCTACTGAAGGAGTCCCTGATAAGGTGTCTGCTCAGTTGTCCACCTTGAATTCCATTAACTCCTCCATGAGGCTGATTTCTTATGCAGCCGATGGAGCGAGCAAAGCAGTGGGTTTGGGGGGTTTCCCAAAGGAGGCACTCCTGGATGTGCTTGTGTAATTTTGTGGAGACGTTCAAGTCTACCTTTACCAACACCCCCTTTGATGGTTCTTCCTTGTTTGGGCCTAAGGTAAAAGACAACACTCACCAGGTGCAAGCAAGAAGGGAAAACACTGTCTGCCATGGGATTACGTTTTACCGTCCCCTCTAGACCATACCCCAAGGGTCAGAGAGGTAGTAAGATGTGGTTCAAGAAGTCCCAGAGGTTTTTCCCGGATGCACAGGGTGACGACTCCTTCAGAGGCAGAAGATGAGGAGCAAATGGTAGACGTCACCCTAGAGGAAGGGGCAGACCGCAAAACCAGGGAGGCCGTGATTCATTTCGAGGCCGTCCCTATCAGCGCTCCTGATGTGGGGCCCAGCTGTGCTTCTCTGGAGCTAGTCGGGGGTCGCATTTCTTTGTATCCAGAATCCTGGCTAAGCATCACCCAAGAAAAATGGGTACAAAGAATTATCACCCGAGGTTATTCCATGTCCTTTTCTCTTCCACCTTGCGTTCCCAAAAGGATCCCGGATATTCCACCCAATCACAGGGATCAAGCAACTGTAGAAGTGAACAAGTTGCCAACAGAGTCATCCAAACCGTCCCTGCAGACCAGGTAGGATTTGGAACTTACTCCAGATTCTTTTTAGAGCCAACGTACAGGGGACTGAAGGCCCATCTTCGACCTCAGCAAATTAAACAAATCTGTAAAGAAGAACAAGTTCCGGATGGTGACTCTGCAGTCTGTACTCCCTCTATTAGGGAAAGACACTTGGATGTGCTCAATAGACCTCCAAGATGTGTACTACCATATAAAAATGGACAGAGCATCAAGTAAACACCTAGGCTTCTGGCTGGGAGCCAGTCACTACCAGTTTCGTGTTCTGCCCTTTGGTCTCACCACAGCCCCCAGGGTGTTCATCAAATGTATGGCAGTAGTGACGGCTCACCTGAGACATCTAGGATTCCAAGTGTTTCCATACCTGGATGACTGGCACCTGACCGCCTCCACCAGGCATCTTCTCTTTCAAACCAGAGATTCCACTATCCATCTTTGTGCCCAGTTGGGGATTACTATAAACTGGGAAAAGTCTGCCTTATCGCCCTTTCAATTTGTGACTTTTATAGGAACAGAAATAGACACAGTCGCCATGTTAGCTCGTCTTCCTGCAGAAAGAGCATAGAACCTCATACAAGTTCTCCATCTACTTCCCCTCTGAAAAATCAAGGCAAAGCCGGTGCTGAAACTCTTATGGACCATGGCCTCCACCATATTGCTAGTAACTCTTGCCAAATTACATATGCTAATTCTTCAGTGGCTTCTATCATCCCAATGGTCCTTTCAACAACTGCCTCTATCCCACCACATCATTTTAACAGTGTCTTGCAAAAAGGACCTCCATTGGTTGATCCAACCCAACCAGCTAACGACAGGCACTCCATTCCTTCCTCGCCAACCTGTTGCTACTGTGACCACGGATGCCTCACAGATAGGGTGGGGGGGCATTATATAGGCAGGACTGTCCAAGGCACATGGCAAGATCATGAGGCTCACCTGCATATTAATATCCTAGAGATGAGGGCGGTGCTTCTGGTGTTGCAAGCACTTCATGACCTTCTTCCTCTTGGGACAATAGCAATCCAATCAGACAACATGTCAGTGGTATGGTATCTCAACAAACAAGGCGGAACCAGATCTTACCCCTTTGTCAGGAGGCCATTCGTGTTTGGAAATGTGAGATATCTTCCCAGCGCTTTCTAGTGGCAACACGCATCCCAGGGACAGCCAACGTGATAGCCGACAAACTCAGCCGGGCAATCTTGATGCCTCACGAGTGGTCTCTGAAGCAGGAAATAGTGGAACAGATTTTCCGCAAATGGGGACAGCCTTGCTGTGATCTTTTCGCCAGTCTGATCAACTCCAAATACGGCAGCTACTTTTCCCTTATCCCATGCCCTGGGGGAGTCACCGAGAGACGCACTTGTTCGCAATTGGCCCCTGGGTCTCCTTTATGCTTTTCTCCCCTTTCTTCTCGTATCCAAGGTGATTCAGAAAGTGAAACTGTTGGGAAGCAAATTGATTCTCATCACTCCTTACTGGCCTCGTCAGATTTGGTTCCCTTTCTCAGGCCTCATCTACTAGATGATCCATGGACTCTGGACCCAGTGTCAGATCTCTTGATGCACATGTCAGGCTCTCTTCACCCCAGCCTCCATACCCTCAACTTAACAGCATGGCTGCTCCAGTTCCATCCCTAGTCAGGCTTCATGATTTTTCACCCGCTGTGACCCACATTCTCACATCATCTCATAAACCCTCCACTAGAAAGTTATACACTAGCAAATGGAGAACGTTTTCTATCTGGGCTGAAGAAAGGAACGTTGATCCTTACACCGCATCCATTCCAGTGGTTTTAGAATTTTTGTCTGAACTTTTTCACCAGGGATCTGCTGCTGCCAAAATTAGGGTTCAATTGGCAGCAATATCAAATTTTCATTTAGGTCAACGTGAGTCTAACCTGATGTCACACAGATTGTGTAAAACATTCCTTAAAGGTACTATACTGAGACGTCCCTTTCAGGAACCAGTAGCTTCCTGGGATCTAAACTTCGTCTTGACCAAAAGTACATCTCCACCCTTTGAACCTTCTTGCTCATTTGTGCCCGTTGAAGTTTCTATCTTGGAAGACCTTGTTTCTAGTAGCCATCACATCTGCGTGACTAGTAACAGAACTACAAGCACTGTCTATCAAGCCCCTTTATCTGATTTTCCACAGAGATATAGATTATCTCTTCGCACAAATCCATCCTTTATCCCTGAAGTGTGCTCTCATAGTAACTTGAACCAAACTATAGAGCTGCCATTGTTCTTCCCTATTCATTCCAACTCAGCAGAATACAGATTTCATCAGCTGGATGTTCACAGACAATTATGGTTCTATCTACACAGGACTAAGGAATTCATGAAGTCAGACCAGTTGTTTGTGTCCTTCTCCGACTCCAGATTAGGTCTCCAAAGTGACCCTTTCGAATTGGATTTCGAGTTGTAGCGCTTTCATTTATTCTTTCCAATGGAAAGCCTTTACCGTTCAAGATTAAGGCTTATTCTACATGATCCCAGTCTACATCTGCAGCTTTCCAAGCCAGGATTCCAATTGATAATATTTGTACAGCTGCGACCTGGGTTACCCCTCACACTTTTATTACTCATTACAAATTGGACCTGACCTCTAGGTGTAGAGCCTCCTTTGGTTCCACGGTACTCAGGAGTATCTTTCCGTGAGCCACCCAAGAATAAGGTGCTGGGGATGCTGTCCCATGTGTAAGAATGTAGGCAAGACAGGACTACAGAACATAAAGAAGTTATGTACTCACCATAGCATTCCATGTTTGTAGTCCATCTCACCCTTCATTCTTATGAACCCACCCACCTACCCCCATCCTGGAAGGATCTGGACACAGGATAATTTTTCCATAACATGTGAAGACCTTTCATTATTATTGTTCTTTCTGGATAGCTTCAGTTCGTCTTTCTATAGTTTAGCAGCAAACAAGATCTGGGGATTGTACTGGTGCACCATGGGATACCTACCCAGCCACAAGCCAACTAGAAGATTTTGAGCTTTGTAATAGGGCAAGTCGGAGCCGAGGATCTGCTCCGAACCCATGTGTAAGAATGAAGGGTGAGATGGATGACTAAACATGGAACGTTATGGTGAGTACATAACGTATTTATTTCTTGATGCTGCAGCTTTCCTGCTTTAAAGGTTGCTTTTGCACATTTTTCAAGACCAAATGACATTCTTATATCATCTGAAAAAGTTTTGACTACTTGCAGTTGTGCTTTCGGTTCCTCATCTGATGAGCTGTTCGATTTTAAATCATCGACAAAGAGAAGATGAGAAGTCTACACTTTGTTGCTTTCTGGGAGTCAAATTATAGCCGTGAACTAATCTGTTACGCAGACAGTTTAATGGGTTGAGGGCAAGGCACTCTGGAATATCCCACCTTTGGATTTTTATCCCTGAAATAATCCTTTTTCCTTTATCATGGCTTAACTGCAGTGTGTTTTGCCACTGTTTCATGGTCTCTATGATGTAGTTTATCAGTGTAGGGTGTATCTTATACATTTTTAATCACTCTCTTAGCCATGAATTTGGGATACTGTCAAATTTTTTTGTAATTTGTCCATGCCATACTTAGATTCTTCCCCTTTTTACAGTTTTCCACTATTTGTCTCACTGTGGAGTCTCCTATGACCAGTGCATTTGGTTTTCTGGTATTACGCCTTATAGGCTTATTTGTGAGACACTGGTATGTATTATATTATCTGCTTGTTTGTTTTTTGCATGGTTGTGTGTATAAGTGGTTTCTGAAGGCACCACTGGGGAGGCCTCTGATCTTTGGTAAGTTACTAATGAGACCATTCGCATATGTGGGTTTGTGTGTCATGTCCTTATTTAGTGTAGAAAGTAGTGTGTGTGTGTGTGTGTGTGTGCTGGCAACCTGTTTGGCATTCAATTTCTCCATATGTGAGAGTCTTGCCTCTTACTTTCATAGTGTAGTTACATCTCTCACATATAGTATTTGCTTGTTTCAGGAGTAAGTGATTGCCTGTATACATGAGACAATTGCTACATTGCCGTAGGATGCCCCTGTCAAATTAGGCTGTCCAGAGAGATGATGGGAAACTGCCTGCCCATGATAGCAGGTTCTTCTGTATGTTTTATTAGGGAAGGGAGTGAATTAATTTGACAGGACTGTGCAGGTAACTCAGAGACTACAAGAGGGACTTACACTTGTGTAGGCTAAGGTTGATGTATAAGGCAACATTGCTCCTAGAGCAGCACAAAGGCTTGGAAGGGTTCCACTGGCAGTTGTTCATAGGTGTTTACTAGGCTAATGACCACAAAGGCCTTTTTAAGCCTAGCCATGCATCCCAAATCTCTGACTAGTTCTGCTACCTTTGGTAAGTGTAAGCATGGACCTGGGAGATGAACCCATTTACAGGTTACCTGTGTCCATTAGAGACATAGTTGCCAAACCAGGGATGAATTTCCATTTTCTTGTCCAATTGTCCAAGTTGTTTAGAGGAAAAACTGATCTTCAAGGCTTTTGCGTCTATACAGGCATTGCAAATGTGAGGCATAAATACGAACAAAGAGGAACAAGTTTTAAGCTCAATACCAATCGGGAAAGCACACAATAAGCCTTTCACCAGCAATCCCCAACTCAGGTTAGATCAGCACACTTCTTCCACAACAGTGAAGAAAAAAAACCTTATTAATATAGAATGGCTGGTTTAGGGAACAAGTGTAAGAAGACCACACAAACTAGCTACAGCAGCCCTAGGAATACAAACACAATGTAATTTACTACTTAAAGCAGCAGTAGACAGTACCCTTTTTCTTTCTTTCTTTGAAGTAAAATGCAAAAGAAACAAAAAAACACTGCACATAATTAAGAAACTGCTAAAATATAACAAGAGACGTGCAAAAAATACTTTTCATCTTTTCAATAATGAATTTCTGCAGGTAAATCCATTTTTGCTGGAACTGCTACGTATCCGCAAGTCAAGCAGCATGAGGATCACCTGATCTAGGGATCTAAACTTAGTCAACGACTCAAACAAAACATGCTGGAGAGAGAGAAAGATGCATCGAGATCGACCCTTCTTTGGAACAAGCTTCCTTTTCAATTTAAGCAGAGCGCTTACATTTTGATGGGGAATTTAATTCGATTACCTGTATCCAAAACTCAGTTCTGAGAGCTTCATGTAAAATAAAACAGCTAGCTAAATTAGTAGGCATTTGCAACAACATGAGTCTAGTAGATCTGTAGGCTGGAATGAATCACATAGGGTGGTGAATACTCATTTTCCATCACTGTCCAATTCTGTGGTCCATATAGATCAGATTTAGATAAACCATATTGTTTTGACTTTTCACTTCAGAATAATAGGTTCATAGGTTGGTACTGAGCTATCGGCCCGAAGGCATATATTAGCCCAGCCACGTTGTGCGGTATTCACCGTCCCTTTAGTAGTTCCCTAGACCCTTGTACTAGCAGCTAGTACCCTTGGCCCCTATCTAGTAGTGCTGTTGGTGTGATCCCCGGTGTGAACTTTCTGTTACCCATCCACTCATCAAGGTTCCTCTTGAAGAGTGATAGTGAGGGGCTCTGTCTTATGTAGATCAGGATCCTGTTCCATAGTAAGGGAAGTCTCTGCAAAGGGAATCTATCCCTCCAGCATGTTCTATTCATTGTTGTGTTGAGGTTTATATCCCTAGAGCGTGTAACTCGAGTAGATTTGGTTTTGCTAAGATGGAGCATGTTCAGCAATTCTTGGTTGGACATGGCTCTGTACGTTAGACAGAGATCGCCTCTGAGAAAGCGGTATGCAACAGAGATCAGTCTTAGCTTTTTCAATCGTGCTGCATAAGGCAACTGTTTGAGGCCAGTAATTCTCTTGGTTAGGTACCTCTGTGGTCTCTCCAGCTGCTGGAGATGTCTAGCCAGGTACATTCCAATTGGTGCATTGTACTCATAATGGGTCTGATGAGGGAAGAGTAGAAGGGGCACCATTACATCCTTAGATCTTGATGCGAACCCTTTCATGATCAGATGGGTCACATAGAAGGATTTTCTAACCACTTTGCCAACATGGTTATTAAAGGAAAGCTGGCTATCTACTTGGGTCCCTAGATCCCTTATTTCTTCTTAAGATTTCCGGGGATTACCTCCTATGTTGTAGTTTGCGGGCATTCTGTTTTTTCCAAAGGGGATTACTACGCATTTTTTTGCATTTAGCTTGAGACCATGGCTTTGACACCATGCATCAGTCTCATTTAGGCCCTTCTGGAGGATCTCCATGTTGGCCAGAGACTCTATTATAGCACCCAGTTTGCAGTCGTCTGCAAACTTAGTCAGCCACAGCCCTTCCGTGCTTGCCCGTACTTCTGAGAAGTATATGCCAAACAGGAGGGGCCCCAGGACAGAGCCCTGAGGCACACCACTCATTACTGGTCTGGATTCGGACATAGATCCTGCTACTCTTACTTTATGGGATCTGTCTGAGAGCCAGTTTGCGATCCATCTTGTGACGTAAGGGTTTATGCCCAGGCTGGTGAGCTGATCAATAATACCCGAATGGGGAATGATGTCAAAAGCTTTAGCAAGGTCAAGGTAAGCCGTGTATACCTCCTTTCCCTTATCTATAGCCTGAGTAACTGTCTCAAAGAAATCCACCAGGTTCAGGAGGCATGATCTGCCCTTGACTCAACCGAACTGTGTGGGGGTCCAGCGACTGGAGGTTCCCAATCTCTCCATTTATGAGTTCCATAATGATTCGCTCCATAGCCTTACAGGTCAGACTGGTCAGGCTTATTGGTCGGTAGTTCCCAGGGTCAGTTGTGGCCCCACCCTTGTGTAGCGGGACCACTGTTGCCGTGCGCCATTTTCTGGGCACATATCCTGTGGAGAGGCTGAGACTGAACAGGGTATTAAGATGTGGGGTTAATTCCTTTTGGAGCTCGTGTATGACACAGCCTGGGACACCATCTGGTCCCATGGAGGCAGTGTTTTTAGCTTTAGATAGAGCCTTGTTAACCAACGTATCAGTAATAATTGGACTTAAACAATCCCCTGGAATGGTAATAGGCCCTGTAGGTGGTGGTGGTAGTGGTGGTGGGGGGGGAATTTTCACTGAACCTGTCAGCCAAGATGTTGGCAATGTCAGAAGGGTCAGTGTATTTTGTTCCATTTTGTACTAGCTCAGAACAGACCTGAGCGTTGCCATTTAGGTTTTTGATGTAGCCATAGAAGGCCTTATGGTTATCCTTGGCATCCTTGGCAACTTTCTTTTCAAAATTAGCTTTAGTTGACATGATGAAGGCCCTCAATTTCTTACTAATGCTGATCAGGGATGATTTTTCTACTTGAGATTTGGCCTTTTTTTGTACAAGTCTCCTCCTTTTATTGTAAAGTTTGCTTATGACCGGGGTCCACCAGACTGGTTTCTTCTTGCTTGAGGAAGGACTCTTGGTTTTATTTGGGATAGCATGGTCCATGCAATCCTGAAGATGCATATAGAGTGCCTTGGTGTAGGATTCCGCATCCTGGATATCATTATCCTTCTGCAAGGGAATAGTGAAGCTTTCTACTTCGGATGCAAGTAGTTTGAAGTTTGCTTTGGAAAGGTTTTTGACTATGTTTTTTTTTACTGGAGGAGGTGGAGGGGTGAGGATGTCCAGGGTTATCAGTATGTGCTGCACTCTCAAAGTAAGGACTAACATATAGGTAAGAATTTGCCTTTTGTATCAAAAGTGGTTTGAAAAGCCAACCATTGTCTTTTGGGGTACAGAGATAGATGACTGTTTATCTGTATATGTAGTATGAGGTGGTTTCAAGGGCTGTGTAAATTCAGAACTCAGGGCAGTGGTAAACTGGGATTTGGAAGAGGTGAAAAGAAAGGTATCCTGCAGTCTGTGACTTTTCTGTCTCCACAATGATAATGCCTCTGACATGGGGCGGGGGGGGGGGGGATGGAATACATAGAGATTTTTAGTGACTCTGTTTGAAAGGGTAAGTTAGATCCTGGGCCATAAAACAGGTGCTATTTTGGAATAGTTAAGTGACAAATAGTTCACTTTGCCCTCCTCGAGACTTAAGGGGCCAGTATTTTATGCCAGGGCGTAAGAGATAGGAGTATATATGATAGCAGAGAAATGCGCATTATGTATCAAAATGTATTCGGGCACAAATACAATTCTTAAGGATTGTTTAAGACATCTCTAAGAGCTGAGGAAGGGGAATTAGATGAATTTTTAAGTATTTCTGTAAATTGTAAGAGATTGCCAGGAAAGGTATGAAAACAGTTGGCTTTTTGATTAGAAAGAAATACTAAAATGTTAGAAATTTTCACTTGTGTGTAGCTAAGGGACACCTCCAGACTTCTGCCAAGTGGATTTGATCACAGTGTATTCAAAAAAATCCAAGAAAGATCATACAGTTGTAATCATTATTGCTGTCTTTCAATTTTAAGCATTAGTTGTAAATTGTAAATGTTTTTCTGAAAAGCAGATAACTGGCATTGTGGCTCAAGTTGTATGTGGTCTCTGAGTGGACTTTCTGCCAGAGAAGTAAGCCAGACACCGTATTTGACAGGATTTGGGTACAATGGCCACCACATTCAAAGCTACAACTCTGCTAGTGTCTCTGAACGTGGATGCAGAAAAAAAAATGTTTGGATTGTCGTGGCTGTATGTAATGGGCTAGTAAAAGTAGACTAGTAAAGGAAGTATGCAACAAGTCCATTGGCCATGTGCGGGTGGGACAGGTGGGTATGATATTTATTTCCCATTGACTTAGGATTGCATTGTTGGTGTTGTCCAGCACTACATGAGGGTCAATACACAACATTCCCTTGCCAGTTAGTTATGTGCAAGTGATGTACTTAACATAGTTCCCAAGCCAGATGGTATTATCTTTTGCAAATCTTTAACTTTGGGTAGTTGGCAAATTTTAAGCTTAACTTGAAAAAATTACAGTTATTAAGCATCAGGTGTGTACCTGATATGAGTATATGTCACTTAGAACCAATTACATGTCAAAAGTGTGCAGTGAAGTCCATAGACGTTATCTGTCATGAGAAACATTAATGTAATCTGTGCACAGTTGAAGAAAAATGGTATTACGTATAGGTAACTGTGATAAAATGTGATAAACAGGATAAAAAAATGAGAATTAATTAAAACCATTATAGTTTCAAGAATTTTCTATCCAATTTGGCCCATCAGTAATTCTCCCACACCAGGAGGATTTATGCATGTGTGGGAGCATCACTCTAATGATACTTCTGGTCCCTTCCTCAACCACAGACAAGCTTTGATATTGTGGAAAATAGGAAAGAAGTGAACTGCAGTTTACTGATCATACCTCTCAACCTGCAGACATTGAGAATGGGAATAAAGACCCTTGAAAAGTAGGTACATCCAGCCAAAAATCTAGACATCAGTAAGCATAAAATTTGAATACTAAATACTACATTATCCAAACTAATTGGGACCTAGGGAAGTTCGGATAATCAAACATATACTTGAGCACACATACACCTAAAGCCCTTGTAACAACCGTAACAGAACAGGTGAAGTAGCAAAATTCTAACAAGTAAAGCAACAAACAAAACTTGCGGCAATACAGATGCAACTCACACACACACATACACCCTTAACAAGTAAAGCAGCAACTTCAAAATTCTCAGTAGTACAGATGCAACTCACACACACACCCTTAACAAGTAAAGCAGCGACCTTAAAATTCCATGAATCGAACACTTGCTTGTAAATAAGCAGCAATGAACAGGTGAAGCAACAAAATTCTGTGAATGTTAAATTTCATGCAGTAACAAGCAGGTGAAGCAGCAAAATTCCGTGAACATAAAATTTCATGCTGTAATACAGATGCAATTCACGCATGTACAGAAACAACTCTTAAGAAGGCTGTGTTCGGATAATTGATGTTTCGGATGATTGGCATTCAGATAATCTGCGCTCCACTGTAACTCCTTCCACTTCTAATAGGCATGTTGGGTATTAAGTAACACGGTGAAAAAAACTGAGTGTCAAAATGATGAAAAAAATAAAAGCACATTATCAAAGAGTATAAAATCTGTAGACTTGTGAATGGTGTATAATTCTACCCCACATTCATTTAATTTTGCTTCTGAAAAAAGAGATGTATGATGTATGATGCAGGTCCTCCTCCATTAAATTCTTGGTGTCACCAATATGTTGGTCATGTAGTGTGGTTTTATAGCTACAGAAATCATGTGTGATGAGGGGGATTCATAAAATTGTGTAAAGGAGTAAATCAAGCCTAAAAATATGGAATTGCCTCAGAAAATAGGGACATAATCAATCTAGCCTGAAAATAAGAATGTTATCCCAAATGTGGGGGGTGAGCAGTCTGTTCATGATATTAGTCCGTTAAATGCTGAGCATTTTCAGAAAGTCTTTTCTGCAAGTACTGTCTGTGCTTATTTTTGCTCTTTGTTTTTAACAATGTTTATATCCTCTTTCATGACATTTGCAGGGAATGTCAATGGCATAATTGTCTATAAAACATAACTGGGATGGGTTCCTACCCTCAAAGAAAAATGACCAGTTCCATTTTAAATTTTAATGAGAAAAAAGTTTTAAATCCTTTTTTTTATGCCCTAATATAGTGTAATAGTATAATGTGTATTAGATGTCCACATCCCCCTTGTAATGTTACCTGTTCAGAAGATGAATAGTCAACATTTTCAATGAACTTCATCACCCCGTTCAGTCTGGAGGCCGACGGAATAAAGTTAATTTTGCAAAGAAACTGGAGTTTGTTTACTTTTGAGATGGATTTAACAGTAAAGTAGGTGACAGGCCTTCAGTAATATATAAAAGAGGCAATAACTTGAAGAATATAATGGAAATGAGTAAGAAAGCATTTTGTTGACTAGTTGGGACGTTTAAATGCGAGTCATGTAATTTTTGCAGGTACTTGGCAACTGGGGCCAATGTTAACATTAACAACAAGATTTACATAATTAAAGGAAGATACTCTTGTTCTTCTAAATCGGTGGTATACCTTGTTTCCTGTCAGCTTTGTCCTGCATTTTATGTATGACAGGAAGTTTAAAGACAGGATATATGAACATTTGTATAGTATAAGGAAAAGTAAGATGGAGAATGCCCTAGCCAAGCACTGCAACCAACACCCCTACTCATTCTTTTATATTTAGACCAAATCCTTCCAGACTTTAAAGGGGGTCCATTTCAGTTACTCTTGGAGAGACCAGAACTGATTTGGCAGTTGAAATTACAATCCTATAAGGCTCCTGGGTTGCATGACAAGGTATCTGTGTCTTGTATTTTAAAATTAAGAAGCCTTTTACGGTAAACTGTCTGTTACTTCAAGGAAATTCAAAACAATATGTATGTGGATGTCATTGTTTTACATAATAGGTTCATAGGTAGGTACTAGGCTATCAGCCCAAGGGCCTATGTAAGCCTAGCCAGCAAGGTTCCATAGCTTACGCCACCCAAGAAAGTTATTTTCCTGTGCCACTGTCCACCAGAGACACAGAAGTGATCCCCGGGGTGTATTTCCTATTTCCCATCCACTCATAAGATTTTTCTTAGAGTGCTAATGAAGAACTTTGCTTGACATAGATGGATAGCTTGTTCCAGAGTATAGGAAGTCTCTGGGACAGGAATCTATCCCTCCAGCGTGTCCTGTTTATTGTGGTGACAAGGTTTAGGTCCATAGAGCATGTAGCTCGGAGGGATTGGGATTTCTTTAAGTGTAGCATGTCCAACAGCTCTGGGTTTGACATAGCTTTATATGTTAGGCAGAGATCACCTCGGAGTAGGCGATATGCTACAGAGTAAAGCTGGAGTTTTTTGAGGCGGTCAGTATAGGGCATTTGTTTGAGGCCAGTAATCTTCTTTGTGAGGTAGTTCTGTGGCCTTTCCAGCTGCTGCAGATGTCTTGTGAGGTACATTCCAAAAGGGGTGTTGTATTCTATAATGGGTCTACTGAGTGGCGAGTAGAGGGGAACAGTGACCTCTTTTTTTTCCTGGATGAGAACCCTTTAATGATGGTGTGCAACATAGAAGGACTTCCTGACTACTGTGGCGATGTGACTATCAAAGGAGAGACAACTGTCCACCTTGGGTCTCAAGGTCTCTTATCACGCATTTGGTGTTAAGTAGATTGCTACCTATGTGGTAGTTCATGGGTACAGAATTTTTTACCAAAGGGGATGACACTGCACTTTTTGGCATTGAGCTTGAGGCCATGGCTCTGACACCAGGCATCTGTCTCAGTGAGGCCCTTCTGTAGGATGTCCACATCATTTGGGGACTTGACTATGGCTCCTAGTTTGCAGTCATCTGCGAACTTCATTAGCCCGAGGCATTCTGTGTTAGCCTGTACTTCAAAGAAGTAGATACCAAACAGGAGAGGTCCCAGGAAGGAACCCTGTGGTACTCCACTTGTCACTGCTTTGAGGTCAGATTTAGAGTCTGCAACTTTTACAGTGTGGGTTCCGTCAGTGAGCCAGTTGGCAACCCATCTTGTGACGTAGGAGTTTATACCTAGTTTAGTGAGTTTAGCTATAATTCCAGAATGGGGGATGGTGTCAAGCCTTTATAAGATCAAGATAGGCTGTGTGAACTACCTTACCCTCATCCACAGCTTTGGTGACTGCCTCAAAGAAGTCGATCAAGTTCAGGAGGCATAATCTGCCTTTCAGAAACCTGAACTGGGTGGAATCCAGAGTTTGGAGGTTACCAATGTCTTTGTTTATGAGTTCCATGATACATTCCATGGCCTTGCAGACGAGGCTCGTCAGGCTAATAGGTCGATAGTTCCCGGGATCAGTGGTGGCTCCCCCTTTGTGGAGTGGGATAACTGTTGCTGTGCGCCATTCAGTAGGCACAAAGTCTGATGCAAGGCTATTATTGAACATGGTGCTTAAGTGGGGAGCCAGTTCGTTCTGAAGTTCGTGTAAAACTCAGCCTGGGATGTTGTCCGGTCCCATGGATGCTGTTGTTTTTGGCTTCAGAGAGTGCAGCTTTTACCTGCGTAGTTGTGATTACAAGGATTCTGCATTCTTCCTGTATAGATATGGGCCATTTAGGGTGTGAGAGGGGGGTAAAGTTAGCACTGAACCTATCTGCCAGGATGTTGGCAATATCAGTTGGTCCTGTAGTTTTCGTGCCTTTGTGCTGTAACTCAGAGCAGATCTGGGTGCTGCCATCTAGATTCTTGACATAGCTATAGTGTGTTTTATATTATACATTCATTAGGGCCTCTTAGAGTATTTATATGTGTGGATGCAATTGATTTATGGAAATTTTCAATATGTTATACACACATCTGTACACACATTTATTTCTTTAGATATTTTAATTTTTTACTATAGTAGTTACATTGTTAGGGAGGTTGTATTTTATTGTTTTTAGGAATGTAGCCCTTTTAAACGTTGATTGAATTGAACACATGACCAATTTGGGAGATGTATAAATGTATGCTGGTTGTAGTTTTTAATGTTGTCTGAAGAAGTTTGGCTATATAGCTGGACGAAAAGCGTTTTGAATAAATTTGTGTGCTTTACATTTATTTACGCATTTGTACTTTAGTTCTTCGTGTTCCAGTTGCCTTCATGTGTTTATTTGATGCCCTGATAGATACAAGAATAAAAAGATCACTTTATACAAAAAAGATATAGTGCCTTTAAATCTGAAATCACACTAACATTATAGATTTACGTTTTTGATAGCTTTTATTTTTTACTCTGAAGGGAATTGAAAGCTGCACTTTTTCAGCTGAATGTTTTGTAAGCGTTTCACTCTATCTGATTGCAAAGCCCATTCTGGCATGAATTCTACCCAAACTTCAAATGACTGCTTCAAGGTATTTTGATATGACATTTTCAGGATAAGACTCCTAAGCAATCTAATTTTTCTTTTTTTTTTTTTCCTGCAACCTAATGGCTTTTGGGGATAAAAAGGATAACATTTCAGACAGTGTAGTTTCTCTGAGTGCGTAAAATATATATATTTTGTTATAAGATAAACATGATAAAATATATGTTTTTATAGAAGAGTATCATTTTTGGTTTTCATTTTGTAAGAACATGCCAATAGTAAGTCTGATGCATACTGAGTGTTTCAGCTTGAAAAGTGCAAAAATAAACATTATTTTTGTGAAACAAATGGCAAAAGCAGAGCATACAAATGTCTTTTTAAGACTATTTGGTGGTACCTTGAAATGCTACACAATTTCTCTTTGTAGGTTCATAGGTAGGTACTAGGCTATCGGCCCAAGGGCCTACGTAAGCCTAGCCAACAAGGTTCCCTGGCTTACGCCACCCAAGAAAGTTATTTTCTTGTGCCACTGTCGAGCAGAGAGACAGAAGTGATCCCCGGGTTGTATTTCCTATTTCCCATCCACTCATCAAGATTTTTTTTGAAGATTGCTAATGAACTTTGCTTAACCATAAGAAGTTACTGAACAAAGCCGCTAAAAAACGCAACTCTTGAGGAACGCTGAATTTATTTAAACGCTAAATAAAACATGTTTTTCGTCTAACACAAATGGCTAGACTTCATCAGAAAGAAAGCAAACAAAGCAGTGTCAGTTAAAATTCAAAAACAATATATATAAACTCCCCGCCAAATGCTGTAATGACCCCGCTCATTCTTAAAGGCTTAAGCTCATAAAAATACTATAAACTTTTTATATGTAAATAGTTTAACTTACTTTGTATAAGTTTATGCTCAGCAACAACCATGTTTCAATGAACACCATGTTACAAAACAATGATAGCAGACAAACTATCATTCAAAATACATAAAACCCAATAGTGTTATCCTATCATGTTGTTTAAAATGCTATTTAAAATGAATTGCCTAGCAATAGGGTGCAGCTAAATGAATCATACATATATGCATATGGTGCCTAAGCCATCAACAGCGACTCACTTATAATAAACATCTAAGTATATTAAAATCACTAAAAGTATAAATATACATACTAACATACATGCATTTAACTCTATATCTTTAATATTGTTGCAAAACTCCAAAAAGGTGTGAAAAAATAAAAAATAAACCACCTAAACCATAGGGTATTTATACTACCACACATATCCTCCCAACTATAAATAATTTTCAAACACATTTAATGAGAGAATTCATGGTCATGAAATTATTTATCCAGACGTTTGAGCTTCAATAAACACATTAAATAACACTTCTCATTTAAACCTGGGTTTGTATACGCATTAAGCTTTATTTGCCACAATAGCTCCATTTTTTCTAATAGAGTTGCTAGTTGTTTTAATCCACCCCTACACAATACATTGTATACATTTGAAAAAATCTGTGAACTACACCTTAGGAAATTAAGTGAGAAGAAATTAGAATACAAATATAATTTAAGCAGAGATGAGAAGGATAATCTTGAAGTGTTGTTGGTATCCAGTGTGACGGTGATGAACCCAGACAAAGGAGGGGGGCTAGTTGTCATGGACACACCAGATTATGTTAGGAAAATCAAGGAAATTCTGTTTTCTGATGCATATGATCCAGCATCAATTAATGAATATAAGTCTAATCAATTCATTAAAAGCTTCTTAAATGAATTGTTTATTGAAGCAAGAATAGACTTGCATACATTTAATTATTTGGTGGTGGAGTCATCGAGAGCATCCTGTGTGTTCGGTGTGCCGAAAATATACAAGAACATCAATGACCCTCCCTTCAGACCAATAGTGGATGGTAGGAGATCATCCACTTATGCTTGTGCCAAATATGTAGATGCAATAATGAAGAAATATGTAGCAATGGAACAGTGGATTGTTAAAGATTCTTGGGTTTTCTTAGAGAAAATCAATAGCCTCATATTTCAAAAAGAAAATAACTTCTTAACAGTAGATGTTAAGAAGTTATATACTAGTACACCGCATCAGCAAGGAATAGAATGGGCAACAGCAAGAATGAGACAAAAAGGCACCCCAGAGGATGAAGTTTCTTTGGTACATGAGTTACTGGATGTGATTCTGTCATATAACTTCATCTTATTTGATAATCAGTTTTACATCCAAAAGAAAGGAGTAGCAATGGGCTCTCCGTGTGGATCCAGTTATGCTAATTTGGTGATGTCATTTTGGGAAAATGCATACGTGTTTGGGAATGAGTCCCTTAAAAATATCATTAAATTTTATGTGAGATTTATAGATGACAACTTCATGATTATTGAAGGTGATGAGCATGTTGCGGCTAATTTAATTAGCATATTAAACAATTCCACAGAATTTTTGCAATTAACACACACATTTAACACATCGATTTCATTTTTGGATGTAACATTGAGTAAAAATGTACAGCAGAAAGAGTATGAGGCGAAAATTTTCAAGAAACCTACATATTCAAACAAATTTCTACATTATTCAAGTGCACACCCAACACATCAAAAAAAGTCAGTAGTCAAGGGCCAGTTGGCACGAGCTGCGCGAATGATTACCTCAGATAAGAAATTTGAGGAAGAATGTTTGAATTTATAACAAATGTTCTTGAATAGAGCATATACTATATCTTTAATAGAAGAACTAATAGAAGAGGTTACAATCAAAAGAAGTAATGGGTAATTCAAGCCCATTTTAAAGCAGCAAATTACTTGTCCTAACAACCAACCCGCTTTACGGTTTAGTATAAAAATGCAAGGGACGATACGAAAACCGAAGAAGTTAGAGTTCAATTTAGCTTGTATCTTGAGGTTTTCTTTGGATTACTATAGCATAAGAGAAATCATAATGAAAAATTGGGCTATATTGAATGATGATAATACTCTAATTTCCAAACAGGGAACAACACCAAAAATAGTTTGGAAAAGGGGATTGAGTTTTAAAGAACTGTTGCAGAAACAACCACAGAAGAACCCTTTGGCATTCAACAAAGGTATGTTGCAATGTGGTAATTGTTCTTACTGCCATTTTATGGCATTAGGAGTCAATATTGAGGTCAACGGGTTTAGGTTACATACTAAAGGCAAGTTTAATTGCAACTCAAAAGGAGTTGTATATGTAGTAGTTTGCCAAGGGTGCCCATCTTTTTATATAGGAAAGACGGAGCGTAGATTAAGAGACAGGGTTTATGAGCATCTGAGAAGTATCAACTTGCAGAAATTAGAAAATGTCCTTGCAAGACTTATTCTGACTTATCCTAATCATAGATTTTGTTTCAAAGTGATCGACCAAGTTAGGCAGGATTTGAGGAGGGGTTCCCTTTGGTCTATTATTAGAAAAAATGGAGCTATTGTGGCAAATAAAGCTTAATGCATATACAAACCCAGGTTTAAATGAGAAGTGTTCTTTAATGTGTTTATTGAAGCTCAAAACTCTGGATAGATAATTTAATGACCATGAATTCCCTCATTAAATATGTTTGAAAATTATTTATAGTTGGGAGGAGATGTGTGGGTGTATAAATACCCTATGGTTTAGGTGGTTTATTTTATTTTTTCACACCTCTCAGTTTTCCCAACGTAAAACTGCTGACAGTTCTGACAGACAGAAAGATAGACTAGCTCTTTAGAACCACATGAGCCTCTCTTTAAGTATACTTTCCTCTTAGGTGTCCCAATCTCCACCCAATCAACATTTAAAATATATGAACAGTAAGCACAAGAACCACATCTCCTAGTTCCTCTATATGTATCATTTGTCTTTATGGGTTGTTCAAGTAAATATTTAAGGTTGTTGCTAGTTTTGAATGCAAAACATTTTTTTTCCCCCACAACATCCATTAAACTTTCTTCACCCTTGAACATCCCCCAATTTCTCCTAACTATTTGTTGGATATTTTTCACCTGGGAACCATAGTCAGTACCATAGATTGTGTGTAATTTTGTTTATTACTGTCCCCAGTTTATTCAACTTTGTTTTTTGAACTCTCAATAGGTTTCCCCAATAGGGGTACATATTTCTTACCCCATTCATTTAAAACTCCTTCACTAATAGAGTGTAGCAGAGAAGTTGGGTAGCCTCTTTCCATAAAAAGCTTAACTAAATAAGCTATCTCATTCTTACAAGTCTCTTCAGAGGGGCACATTCTTGCTATCCTAACCATATGGCTCTCTACAATATTTTTCTTGGTGTATCCTGGGTGAAAACTGTTATATTCCAAGTAATCATTTGAGAATGTAGGTTTCCTATATATTCTCAACATAAAACATGCCCTAGTAGAATTAACAGAAATAGTTACATCCAAATAATTTATAGATTTATTATCATAGGTACCAGTA
>NC_056727.1:677738194-677775694 GCF_019279795.1 Protopterus annectens | reverse complement strand
ACAAAGTCTCCCCCATCTACTTCAGATTTTTAAGACTTCTGAACAAACTTGTGTGCCTATACCCTCCCTTATATAAATACAGTCTCCTAGGTGGTGATAATGACCCTAATCATGGCCCCTACAAACTCATCAGTCTGCTTCCTCTATACTAGCATCTGCCTCGCCTTTCTCAAATATCTACCATCACAAAACCTCTGACCTCTTAATACTGAACTTCAGCCTTAAAATCCTCCTAGATAAAACCGAATTTCATGCTACTATTGCCCAGTATTCACCACGTGTCCATCTTAATTGAAACCTGGCTCAAGCAGCACATTTCAAAATCAAGAAATACCATCACCTGGCTTCAGTATAATATGGCATGATAGAACAGTTAAATGCGGCGATGGTGTAGCAATAGTCTATAAAAATAATCTTCAACTTGAACGTCTCACCCTACACCCACCAGTAACTTCCAGTATGGAAATGCTATTCACTCTACTACAACTTAGCCCTCACAAGTATATTAATATTATAGCCATCTACCTTCCCCCAGGTAACAACACTTCTACCACAGAAGACTTTGTTAGGCTGGTGTTACTCTTCTCTTAGACAAGAAACCATCATAATTGGAGACTTTAACCTAGATTGGAATACAATCTCTTCCAACAACCCCTCAAATTGTATTAATCTCTTTGGCTTTTCCCAGGTAATTCTCAACACGGCTAGGGTTGACAATCGTTCCAACAAAGAATCCATCCTTGATTGGGCTCTATCTCAAATCCAGACTCTTATCAAGCAGGCTGTCTTCCCGACACTCTGTGACCACCATCCTATCTACCTTCTAAAAACATTCCTACCTGCACAGTGAAGATAAGTTTAAACTTGTCTGTAATAAAACTACATTTACCTCAGAAACCTTTATCTCTTTACTGTAACAAGTTAACTGGTCCTCCCCCTTAAACATCTCCAACTCGATCTAGCAGTATAATACTTGAACGACAAATTCCTCTCTGTTTTAAATACCATACCTCCTATCACGAAAATATGTATAAAAGTACAACACTTTCAGTAGCTCTCTTTAGACACCAGAAAGCTACTCGGAGAGTGACACTGCATGGCATAATTACCAACTCTCTAAAAACCCACATTCCCTCCAAAAGTTCCTGCAACTTTGTAATGTAGTAAAAAAGCAAATCAAACTTGACAAAAAAAACAGTACTACACATCAATCCAAAACTAGCATTATAAAACCCCCCAAAATTTTGTTGTTCCATTAACCAACTCCTTAAACCAGGTCAAGCCTCCACCACTTCTAACCCAACTCACTCACAAGACAATATAGCCAATCAACTCAATAATCACTTTTTTTTAAAATTCCATGCATTCCATAATATCACTTGTTTAAGACAACAATAACTCTCGATTATCTGTACCCGCAAACTTTAAAAGTAAGGAAGACTCTTTCAAAATCCAGCCCATTCAAACCTCCTCTACAAGAAAACTCCTATCCAAACTAAAAAGCTCTTCTGCGGGTCCTGACCATCTTCCCAGCAAATACCTCAAACTTGCAGCTGCTGCCACTTCTTATATTAACTCTGTAGAAATAAATTGTTCTATTACCAAAGAATGTGTCTCATCTCTTTGGAAATATCCCACATTATCCCTCAACATAAAGGTGGCACCTCCACAGAATTCACCAAGTATCAACCCATTGCCCTACACTTACCAATAGCCAAAATACTGGAGAAATGTGTTCATTCTCAACTTCTTAATTATCTCCTGAATAATAACCTCTTCTCTCCTACCCAACGTGGATTCTGCCCTAAACACAGTACAACTCCCCTACTCAGTTTCATAGACAGTAAACCAGGATATGAACAACGGGTTACTCACGTCCTGTATATTCCCTGACTTATCCAAAGTCTTTGATACAGTCTCCCACAAAAAAACTCATGCACGAGCTTCCCCTTAACATCTTTCACTCAGCCATTTCCAGGTTCATCAGCTGTCTAAGTAACAGACAAGCAGTTAGATTGCACAATGAATTATCCCCCTCACTACTAATCTCTGTTGGGGTACCCCACGGTTCTACATTTGGCCCCCTCCTCTTTACCATATTCACAAATAGACTACAGACTGCCATTCAACATGCAACCTTAATTCAGTATGCTGATGACTCCTCTCTCATATGCTCAGCTCCAGCTTTATCGTCTCTTAACGAAGCTCAGCAATCCTTCCTAGACATAGAAAGATACCTTAACCAGTCTCAACTTATCCTCAACCCATCCAAAACTAAACTGTGTTTCTCAAATAGCAGGAAATCTTCAGACCTTAGTTAATTTGCCATTTACTCATCTAATAATACCTGTATTGAGTCAGTTAATTCTGCAAAGCCACTAGGAGTCACCATAGATAAGGGCCTGAAATTCGATAAACACTTAGACATGGTTATCAAGGAAGTGCACACCAAACTTGGCTCACTGTAATAGAATAAAGCCCTTCTTAACTGAATCCACCTGACAAGCCATCAGTAGGTCACCTTCTATCTAGTCTGTTGTATGCTTCACCCATTTTCCGCAATCTAAGAAAATGTGATTTGGCTAAACTGGAATCCTGCAACTACAAAATAGCCAGATTCACTGCCAATCAACCTACAAGGACCCATCACTGCTCAATACTTTACCTGCTCAGTTGGTTAGAACTCCCCAAACCATTAACCTAGAACCAACTTGTACTCTCACACTCCATCCTGTTATACTCTGATATCTGTCCATCCATTAGTAAACTCATCCAACCCTACTCTAGCCACAGAACTGTAAGGTCATCTAATAAATTAGTCTTGAAGGTTAGTAGGTCAAACAGCGTATATAGAGACTCCCTATACTCGCATGTAATTGGCAAGATATGGAATGATATACCTCAACATATACTCAACATCGACAATACTTCTAAAGTTAAACAGCTACTAAGGGAACACCTCAAACACACATGGCTCTGCTCCTGCTGTAGACCTGTTTAACTTATCAAGCTTACACCCTATCATCTCTCTCCTACCACCTGTGCTCTTCCCTTTGGTAATTCCATTTTCTCTTCCCAAATTTCTCCTAGTCTCCCTCTAACTTCCAGAGATAAAATCCGCTGGCATGTCCACTCAACTTCTTACCCTTCTCTTTTTCTTTTTTTTTTTGTCATTTATCTACTAGCCATCACCCTGCCAAGTTTAACTTATGCTCTCCTGATGATTGTTGTAGTCAATCAAATATAAATTTATGTTCTTATAAATGTCAATTTAAGTTCTGTACTATCTATGTTACCTTTACAATTGTATATGCTTTCAGTACTGTTGACATTTCATTTTCTTAGATGCATTTTTGCTAACTTTCTGTAACACTCGCATTGTTTTATGTGCTATTAAAGCATTGTATCTGTGGAGTTTTTCTCCCCGGGCCTCCACTAAAAATGGGCCTGCTTTGGTCTAGTTGGACTTTCCTGGTAAACAAATGGAAATAAATAAGATGTGTGTGTGTGTGTGTGTGTGTGTGTGTGTGTGTGTGTGTGTGTGTGTGTGTGTGTGTGTTTACTTCACTTGACCTAAAACTCATTTGACTGACACCCATTTGACCTAAATTTCATTTGACTGATTCCCATTTCACTGACAGCTTACAATGCTGAATTTCAACATACTAAATCTTAAACGATAGACAAGCACACTTAGAACACCAATAACTAACCCTTTCCAGAACTTAAAAACTTACTTACCTCTTAACAGAAACGGGACAATGTACAACCAAACTAGGTGTGTGTGTGTGGGGGAGGGGCTACAGCCCCTCCTCTAATTATATATACTACTACAGGATCACACTACAGTGGGGAAAAGGGCATATACCTTTAACTTGCCTTACTCCACACGCTGCCCCTACTGCTGAGAATGCACAAAACATTCGCCAAATTACTTTAGATACTCCCCATAAAAATGTAGAGACAAACCCACATTTAGAAACACTACAACACTACTTTCTACATGACTTTCGGAATTCTAACAGTCAGCACTGTTAAGTTACAGTAATTCTTTTTATCAAAAGCAAGTCACAGGTGGAGGAAGACCCACAACAAGTCTGTCTAAACTGTCGGTGAAATGCGAGTCCGTCAAATGAGTTGTCGGTCAAATGGGTGTCAGTCAAATGAGGTTTAGGTCAAATTAAGTAGACCCGTGTGTGTGTGTGTACGTATATGTATGCGGGTGTTCATTTTTTTATTTTAATTTTCTTGGTATTATTCCTATTAATTCCTCTAGGAATCGTGTTACTTGTATGATGGATATTTTAAGCAGTTATGGAGCTTTTCTAAAGTGTTCTTTTTGTATCCTTATTTGTCTCCAGATATATACCACATCTGTTTTCTGTATTTATTATATGCTAGCTTGTTTCTCGTTTACTTCCTTTGCCAATGGACATGGAATATGTAAGAGGTATGTAGTGAATAGGAGGGGATAATGCTGTGTTCATTCATGATATGGTAATTTAACACCCCAGGGCAAAGTCTAAGGTGGTAAATTGTCATTGGAGTGATTATATTGACCATTAACCTTACTCACCATCATCGTGTCGGTTATGAATTTTTTACTGTTTATATTTTACTGCAAATATGGCATGCTGTCTGTGGCTTTCTAGGAAAGGTAGTACAGAGTTGTACACTAATTGTGTGATAGTGTAGTCAAGGTGTGTAATAATTTACTAATTTAGCCTTGGTTCAGTAGTAATCCAAGTTTCACTCCTGCAATTCTTTTTTTCTTCGTGTTTTACTTCTTTTTAGGCATCAGCACTAGCTTCCACAGTAAACAGTAAGGAGTTCAGTATGCCAGAGCCAATGCTATCAATTCTCTGGTATGGTGCCCCCTCAGCATTTTAAGTTGATAAGTTTAAAAAAAAAGTCCTTTTATACTTGAGGATGAAAAAACTATTTCTTTTTAAACTGTAGCAAACTGCGTACCACATTTGTAGCAAGTGGCTTCTACAGTTTGTAACACACATGGAGAGTTGAGCATTTCTGCACTGAATGCATATACTGTTTTGGTAATTGTTTCTGAATGCTGGTGAGCATTTGCCGACCACACCCCAAACACTTTTGTGTTTGGAGAGGCTGGTGCCTTTGCCCCCCAGCTGCTACTCTACGCATTATCATCCACATTAGGATTAAAGTTACTTGGAGTAATGACATCATTGTTGTTGGCGTGATGTTACTTGCTTCCATGCATAAGCCTGCAATGCTAAGTTGTGAATGTCATGTTCATGATACAGCACAGCGAGAGGACTGAGAGCTGAAAGCTACTGTCATCAGATTGAATCAGAGTCTGGAGTAGCAGTCATCCAAGATGAGTTTTAACAATATACCACAGGAGTGTCGCATAGCTCTCAACCTTCTCTTTCCAAATGGTGGAACGCTGTTTCTCGCAATGTGGAACAAATGGACAAAATTTATTTATCCTTTGCTGACTGGATTAATTGCACTAGGCTAGTGACCTCTTTTCAGGGAAGATCCAATGTAGTATTTATACTACTTGGGGAAATTTGGCCTGGGCACTTGTAAAACAATTAGTGAAGACTTCAAGCTAGGAAGCTCACAGCATGGCTATTAACCGTTTTTATAATTACCAAAATTTATTTTTATGAATTAGTATGATTCGTTTTTCTTATGGATGTTTGCTAAAAAAATGTTAACAGTATATGTTGATACTCTTTCAGTGTGGCAAGTGGAATTTTTAAGACTCAAAACAAGGAACATTCCTCATAAGTTACAGCTGAGATGTGTGGGACAGCTGATTTACTAGGGACACTGCACAACCTTATAGAGGGAAAGAGCCTAACACTTGAGCATTGCAAGGCAAAATTTTATTTTATTTTATTTTACATTTGTTGACCGGGCTAGTCTAGCTGGATATATTTCCATTTTCAGTAGAGGCCCGGGGAGAAAAGCTCCACATAAAACATAACAAGAGACATGATAATAACAACACATAGAATAAAAAGAAATAAAGAAAATTTGTAATAAAAATTGGTAATAATAATAAAAAATGGTGAATAAAATCAATAAAAATTAAGGCACATACTCAATAGTAGTCATGACTAGAGTTAAATCAGTTTCAAAGCATCTTACTTAATACAAACAGGCTATACCTTAAATCTTCTGCTATAATAAGATAAAAGTACAAGTGGGAGGAGAAGTAGGAGGAGTAGTGTTAGGTAAGATAAAGGCAGGAGACAGTAGTTAAGAAGTAAGAGAAGAAAAGAAAAGGACTAACAAGAGGAGATGGGAGAGGAGAGAGAAGTAGATCAGAGCATCGAAGGACTGGAAGGAGAAAGAAAGGAAATTGCTAAGTATTACGCACAATGTAGGGTTAAAGGTCAGGTAGGGGGGATAGAAATCAGTCTGGTGTATTACATGAGCAAAGCCAGTGATTTTTGGAAGTACAGATTGATTTGTTGTTTGAAGAGGGGTAGGGATGTGATTAGAGTTAAGATACCTAGGTAGCGAATTCCATACTCAGCCTACAGTATTAGTAAATAGAGAGTCACCAGCTAAGTTGTGAGCCTTTATAGGTTTGGTCAGGAATTTACAAGAGGAACGAAGGGAGGTAAGATTGTTATAAGGGAGTAAAAGCTGTGATAATATAGGGGTGTTATCAGGTTGGCACAGAATTTTGTGGGCAATAGTAAGTTGTGAGATTATAATATAGTTTTGTAGTTCTAGCCAGCCTAAAAGTTTCAGGTTAAGGCAGTGATGGGTTCTGAAAGGGTTACCAGTGGCGAAGCGGGCAATGTTATTATAGCAAGTTGCTAGTTTGTTTAGGTTAGTTTTCTTGAGGTTAGTGAAGATAGGCGAGGCATAGAAGAGAGTAGATAAAAGATGGGAGTGGGCAATAGTAGCTCTAGTTGATGGGGTGAGGAATGGTTTAATACGGTATAAGGATCCTATCTTTCTATTTACTGATTTGATGGTGTTGTTGATATGTTGATCAAAAGAGAGATTATCAATGGTTATTCCTAGCAGTTTAGTTGTAGAGTCAGGAGAGATGACAGTGTTGTTGTTTGACAAGATGGTGAAATTGAGTGGGGGGGGGTACGAATAGTGGGGGTGAAGAGAAGAAGTTTGTTTTTTTTAGCATTAAGGAGAAGGTATCGTCGAGTAAACCATGTTTCTACTGTGTTAAAGATATTTTGAGTTAGTGAGATTAGATCAGAGGAGGAGGAAGCTGAACAAATTATAGTGGAGTTGTCTGCATATTGAATACAGGTGGCTTGAGGAATTACAGAGTGGAGATCATTAATGTAGAGGGAGAAGAGAAGTGGACCAAGAATAGAGCCCTGAGGCACCCCAATAGAAATGGGCAGTAAGGAGGAGATGTGGTTGTCCCAGAGAACGGCTTGTTGTCTGTTGCTGAGATAAGAACTAAACCATTTGATGGTAAGAGTATCAAATGAGAGGGATTCAAGGATGTTAATTAAGGAACAGTGGTTAACCATGTCAAATGCCTTTGAGAGGTCAATGAATAGAGCAGAAGAGAAAAGATTATTGTTGCAATTGCTGTTAATGGTATCTATAAAGGAAAGGAGAGCAGTGGTGGTGCTATGGTGGGGTCTAAAGCCATGTTGACAGCTATAATATTGTGTAAAGAGAGATACTGTACAAGTTGCTGATGAATGCATTTCTCCATAATCTTTGCTAAAGGTGAGAGAAGGGCAATTGGTCTAAAGTTGGAGTAGTCAATAGAGTTACCGCCTTTGTGTAGTGGGATAATATGAGATACTTTCCAGATGTCAGGGATGGTTCCCTCTTGGATGGTCCTATTTATGAGTATAGCTATTGGGTATGCAATTTCTTTGGCTGCCTTTTGCAGAAAAAGGGAAGGCAGTTTGTCAGCAGAGGGGGTACAGGGTTTCAGTTTAAAAATAAGTCTATAGATGAAAGAGGTAGAGATAGGTTGTAGAGAGAAGTTGTAAGAAGAGTCTACTAGATTGTTTGGAGGATAGAAGTTATTAGTGTTCTGTTGTTTAGCAAGAGATTGAATAGTTTTGGTAAAGAAAGAGTTAAAAGCATTTGCAGTTTGGTGAGGGGTGTCTGGGTCAGCATTTAGTGGGGAGGGAGTTTTGGCTGTTCCTGGGGATAGGAGTCTATTGATTGAGGACCAGAATTGTTTGGGTTTGTTGGAATGTATTTCTTGAAGTTCATAGTAGAACTTTCTTTTGTCAGTGATAATAGCTTTTTTGGTAAGGTTTCTAAGTTGGCGAAAGTGAAGAAAATCAGAGCTGATTCTATGGCATCTCCATTTGGCCCAAACCTTATTTTTAGAGAGGATTAGTTTTTTTGTATCATTTGAGAGCCATGGGGCTGTATTTGATTTCATTCTAATGGTACGCTCAGGAGCATGTTTATTCAGAATGGAAATAAAAGTAGAATTAAAGAATGAAACTGCTTCGTTAAGTGGAAGTGTTTTTAAGGGGTTCCAGTTACATGCTCTGAGTTCGTTTTGAAATAAGCCAGTTTTAAAATGTTTGGTAGAACGTATTTTTCTTATATTGGGGAGGTGTAGAATGTCAGTCTTCTCTCTTGTAATATAGGTTAAACAATGATCACTGAGATCATCAGGCATAGTTCCTACTTTATATGTGATGTTGACTTTGTTTATGAGTATCCAGTCTAAAAATAGTCTGTTTCTTACTTGATTTATTAAGCCTTGTAGTAGAGGTAATGGTTTGGGTGAAACCATTTAGGTTAATGTGAGAGGTAGGATTATCAGCATTAATAGTATTCCAGTCTATGTTAAAGTCGCCAAGAATTAAAGTTTCTTGGGGGTAGTTGTTGGAAACCCAACTAAGAAAGTCTTCTACGTCCCAACTAAGTCTTCTTCTAGAAAATCAGCTTGCAGTAGGCAGGCATCCACTTGCATGTAGTTTGGGCACTCTGCCAAATACAGCAAAAAAACCTGTTAAACACAAGAAGTGTGCAATGTTTTTTTTTTTTTGTTTTTTGTTTTTCTTTATTGTCACAACACAGTAACTACAACAGTCCATGTTTGCATGCAGAAAAAAAAAACGGAAAATATAACTTAATCTGGGTGAGAAAGCAAATAGATTATATAATTGTTACACATCATTAATAATATTGAGATTTATGATCGGGTTGCTGATCATAACTTAAGTGTTTAAGATGTCTTACCTCTCAACCTCTTTGCACAAGAAATCTGGACAGATCCACAAATAATGGGGGACAATGGACCAAAAATAGGAACAGATTTTAAATATTGCTGTTATAAACTTAGAAAGTTAGAAGAATAACAAGGTTTCCATTAGCATGCATTTTCTGAAGGACTCAAATATCTGTCATTATTTAATGAATTCAATCCCCAGTGACTTGCCAGAAAACTACAAATTTTATAAGGAACGGTCCAAACATATGAGCCAAAAATCTGGACGTTTAAGAGGTATGTAAGACATGGATGTAAAGAGATTCACCTTGAGAGTAAAGCTCGAGCGGTGAATCTTTGCATTCATGTTGAGAACACATTGTTTGTAGTTACTATCGGAGATCTGATGATAGTTCTTTGTAGAGCATGGAAATTTATCTGTTCCATGTTCTACAAATTAGTTAAACGTGAGATAAAAAGTGATGTGATGTACCAGCTCTGAAAGCTAGTAAAGCAATGGCGAAATGGTTGACAACCCTGCGCATGCCCTTTCTAATGGAAGCAGTTAAAACCAAAGTACTGTGTATACTTTAGCAGACAGAAACAGATTTAAAACAAAGCTGTTTCATGCCCTGCTGCTTCTATTTACTGGTCAGTGCTGTCTGCTTTTAGTGCAGACCCAACATTAACAAAGTATTGGGATGCTTAACAATTGTTAAGCACTGCTGTAAGCATTAAGGTCAGGTCTTGTACTATAGCATTGCTGAACCAAGTTGTAATTTAGTGGTTTTCTAAGCATAATCATGGCGCTGAAACTAAACATGGTGTCAGGTAATTAAACTGAGTAAAATGTTATAAATCCTTGGAAACTATGTAATGGTCAGAAACAAAAGCTAACAGTGTGGTACATTTTTATTTTGTATGTTCTTCCAAGTATTGTTTGGGAAATTTAACTCTGCTTCATACAATTTATGCATCAAAACAAAATACATCGGCAAATGCCAAAGTCAAAGTAAACTTTGTCAGTCAGATAATACACAGCATTGGAAGCTGAATGAAATCATGTTGTTTGGTCCCAGTGCAAGACATAACAATGAACACAGTTTGAATGACAGTAAGACTAATGCACATACACAGTAATTAAAATATTAACACATTAAATTACTACAATTGGACAGGAACACAGACAGTATTATACTAGTAAGTGTTGCAAAAACTATGACTTCATATTGTAATTGTTTGGAATATTGTACTTCATCAGTTGTAGTATGATATATTCTGATGTTCACACTGCACATGTATAGAGTGGTGACTCACTCCTGACTATTGCACATAGAAGTCAGGCTAACTGTACCAGTTATTGAAGCAATTTGCCAGAGTGATTAGATGATACTTCACTTTAAAGTGACATATTGATCTGATTATTCACTGTCATGCCTGGCATTCATGTTCAGCAGCCTTATGAATAAAGGGAAGAAGCTCCTGTTCAGTCTAGATGTTTTGCAGTATAAGCTGCAGTACCACCTGCCTGAGGAAAGGCAGAAGTACATGTTCTGGGCAGGGTGAGTGGGATTGTCTTATTATCTTCCTAGCCCTTCTCACATCCAGAGTTCCGTGCAGATCATCCATGGACGGGAGCAAGGAACCAATGACTTTTTCCACTGTCCTCACTACCCAGGAGAGTCTACCATACCAAGCTATGATGTTAGTTGAGAAGATGCTCTTGATGGTCCCACTGTAGAAGGCTGTGAGGATGGACCGAGACAGATTTGCCTTCCTCAGTTTCCGTACGAAGTACAGATGTTGCTGTGCCTTCTTCAATGTGTGGCTAGTATGAGTTGACCAGGATAGGTAATCTGAAATGTGCACCCCCAGGAACTTGGTGTTTGACTCTTTCCACTGCCACTCCCTTTAAGTTTCAGAGGGTGATGCATCTCCTGAGTCCTCCTGAAGTCCACTATTAATTCTTTGGTCTTGCTAACATTTAAGGCCAGATTGTTGCTGTCTCACCAGCCTTTCAGATTCTGCACTTCATCCCTTTAGGCTGTTTCCTTGCCATTTCTGATGAGACCTACGACAGTGGTATCATCTGCAAACTTGACAATTTTGTTGAATTTATGCTTGACCATGCAGTAGTACATCAACAAGGTGAACAGCAGAGAACTCTGTATGCAGCCCAAAGGGACACCCATGCTCAGTGTAATACTGATTGAACTGTTATTTCCCACGCATACTTTTTGAGGTCTGTTGATGAGAAAGTCCAGTATCCAGTTACACAGGGGGATGTTGATGCCCAGCTTCGATATCAGATTCTGGGGGATGTCAGTGTTAAAGGCGGAACTAAAATTGATGAACAGCATTCTGACACAGAAATTCGTGTTCTCTTGATGAACCAAGGGTTCATGAAGTACTATAGCTGTTGCATCAGCCATGCAGTGGTTAGATTTATAAGCAAACTTTAATGTATCCAGTGTTGCAGGTAGGCTTGAAGATATATGGTTCTTCATCAACCGCTCACAACACTTGATTACTGTTGATGTAAGAGCAACTGGCTGGTAATCATTTAGGCTTGTCGGTTGGGATTTCTTGGGTAAGGGAATGATTCATATTTTTGAAGCAACTGGATACAATGGCTAGTTGCAGGGATGTGTTGAATATATCTGTTAGTACAGTAGACAGTTGGGTAGCACAGTCTCTTAGAACCCTTCCCGTAATATCAGGACCAGCTGCTTTTCTTGGGTTTACTTACTTCAGGGTCTTCAGAACATCAGATGTTCTTAGACATAGCACCTCCTCACCCTGTGTGACATCACATGGGGAAGATGCAGGCCTGTAGTAGATGATGGCTTATATGCATTGCCAGAGATGTCTGGAGTCCCTTTGGTCAGAGAAGTTTCCCTGAATTTTACATCCGTTGGTCTCTTAGCCTCCTTTATACTTCTGCATAGATTTGCTATGGCCTCCCATAGAGCATCCCTGTCCTTTGATTTAAATGCACCATTTCTTGCCTTTAGGAGCTCATATAATTTGCCAGATAGACAGGGTTTCTGATTAGCATGGATGGCGATACATTTGATAACTGTTGTGTCATCAACACATTTTGAAATATAGGGTATTACAGATTCTGTGTACTCCTCCAGGTCGATATGGTGATTCTTTACACCTGCCTCTCTAAACCAGTATGTACATTCAAAGCAGTCCTGTAGTACCAAGACTGCTCCCTCAGGCCATATCCTTACTTGTTCGGTTGTAGGTTTGCCCCTTTTCAGCAGTGGTGTGTATGCAGGAAGCAGCATGATGGCCAGGTGGTCTGAGTTTCCCAGATGTGGATTGAGGTTCTGCTTTGTAGGCCAGTTTTACATTTGTGTACAACTTATTCCGAGTGTTCTTCCCTCTTGTTACAAAGTTCATATGTTGATGGTAATGGGGTGATACGGATTTCACGTCACCTTGATTGAAACCACCTGCAATTATATGAATAAACACGGGGTTCTTATTCTGTAGGCCATTTATTGACAGATACAGAATGTTCAATGCCGCGTTATTAGCACTAGGGGGAAATAAACAACTGTTATGCTCACTCCATTGAATTCCCCAGGCAAGTAGAAGGGTCTGCATTTTAGTGACATGAACTTATTGTTTTCTAAGCAGTGAGAGGCAATTATTTCACAGTTTGTACATCAGTTGCTGTTGATGTACAGACAAACACACCCTGCACGAAATTTACCATAGAGAGACTAATGTCTGTCAACACGAAATAATGACATTCCCTCCACATATGTTGTACTATATTTATGCTGGAGTTCAGCCAGGTTTCAGTGAACACAAGTAAACAACTGTTTCACACCATAGATTGTGTAGAAAATCCATCCTTAAGTAGTTCATCTTGCTCTCCAGTGAGTGTAAATTTGCCAGCAGAATGGAAGGGAGTGCAGGCTTGTGCAGATTTTTCAGTCTGGCCTTAATTTCTGCTATAGAGCTTCTCTTTCTTGATCTTTCCCTTTTAATATGCTTCCCATGCCTGGTTTTCAGATTTTGCTAAATTCTGGGCTGTTTGTAAGTTTCTGTGTTGCCCAGACCTTTCTAAGATAGAGGGAAGCTTCTCTGTTCATCAGTGAGAGTGGTGAGCTTTGAAACAGCCTATCTGTTGCTGGAGGAGTGGTTTCAGCTCAGAATCTGTAGTATTATTGGCTAGTTCTATCCCTTTCATCTTTCTGTTTAAAAGCCCATGTTTGCATGGTTTTGTGCATCACGCAGCGGCGTTTAACTATGGTTAAACTATTCCCGGTGCCAGAAAGTGTGCTCTTCAGATTTTCCCTTAGAACTAGCCAGTTTTCTAGTTTTAGCACTCAAATCTGTTTTTGTGTTCAGCACTTGTCCAAATCTCATTGCTAGCACTAAATCTACAAATTACTTGCAGAACTCAACTTTCCTCACTTATCAAGAGGAAATTGGTTCTTAGTACTTAAATGAAAAAGCACTAACCAGGCATGTCCAAGGGTCAGCTCCTGGTGTTTTCTCCTGTCCACCTGATCAATCTGGGCATCCTGGGGCAATGTCACAATTGCCTCATGTACACTGACAACCCTCTCCTCCTACCACCCAACACTACAACCTATGAGAGATGCACTTATATAGCCAAACTGGAAGCCAAGCTCTCTCCTGCCAAGACTGGACAGTCAAGAGGAACAGGTTAACACAACACTGCACTCAACACATAGTCCATCAAAACCTACACCACCCAAACTCACACATAGTATGACAAAACACACACCTGCATTCGCGGAGGCTCTCAATAAAAATCTACCCAAACAACAGAGATCTCCAAAGCTGAAACCCAAGCAACCACCACCCCTCAACACTACCCGAATGATACATAGCCCATAAAATCAGTATAACACAAAACCTCAGCCCATAAGGCAAAACAATGTACCCAACACACTAGTCATTGGGGACTCTATAGTCAGGCACACTGACATCCCTCTCACCAGGCTAAACGAGGAGAAAGTTACTGTCAACTGTCTGGTGCCAGGATATGCCATATAACCCACGCACTCGGGTCACTCCACAACAAGTACAAGTATGATGCTGTCATTGCCCATATTGGAGTGAATGACCTGAGATGTACCTCCCTGGAGAACATGAAAAGAGACATGGAGGAGCTCTCTGACCATGTGGCCCAGGCAGGTATGACACTACCCCTGAGTAGCATCCTGCCATCACCCAGAATGATACCACAGTACAAGGACAAAATGATTGACTTCAACAATTGGGTAAGCTTCTGTTGTCATTCCAAGGGGTTCCAGTATCTGTCTGGCTAGGACAACATGATTGATAGGCCACGATGCTTTGCCAGTGATGGCCTGCATCTATCATCGCTGGGTTTCCAGATACTGGCTCTTGCAGCCCCTATAGTGCCTTTTTTTAGGCAAGGCTGAAACGTCAAATGCACCACCATAGTAGATACAAACAAGTGAAAACTAAGGGCAATGCTACTCAACGGTAGAAGTCTAAACCTCAAAATGCACTCACTCGAGGCTCTCCTAAAGATGGAGAACATCGACGTCTGTGCAGTGACAGGGACCTGGTTTAAGGCTCCAGAGAGCACCCCTGCATTACCAGGCTACAATTCTTACCACACTTTTCGGCCACCTAACCTGGACTGAAATACTAGAGGAGGCATGGCCAAAATTCATAAAGGATGTCCACACCTCCAGGCTAGTTGCTCAACATAATGCATCTGAAGTTATACAAGTACAGTTAGCACTGGGCAAGACTGCAGTTCAGGTTGTAGTGTGTTACAGATCTCCCGCCATGCCCCAGGATGCCCATTCCATGTTTCTTGATATACTGGATAATATTAAGGTAAAGCCCAATACCCTACTTTTGAGAGATTTCAACTACCCCTCCATCAACTGGGAAAACTACTCATGTACTAACTCATTTGCCCAACACTTTCTGGAATTCATCAATTCCAAAACCCTAGATCAGCTTGTCCATACCTCTACTAGGGATAGCAACATCCTGGACCTGGTCATTACCAAATATGGGTAACAGATGCTCCACACCAGAAGTCAGCTCCTCGCTCGATAGGTCCAACCACAAGCTAATCACCGTAGACAACCATAACCTGTCCCCCCCTCCCCACTAAGGAAACCACTGTGAAAAACTTCTCCAAAGCCAACTTCATGCTTCTTAAATCAGAAGTGGCAAACTTCAGTACACCCACACAGATGGAAAATAGTGGCATGACTGCTGAATCATATACAAATAGGTTCATAGATAGGTACTAGGCTATTGGCCCTAGGGCCCATACAAGCCTAGCCAAAAAATGTACCCTGGCTTTCGCCACCCAAGAAAATTATTTTCCTGTGCCCCTGTCGAGCAGAGCCACAGAAGTGATCCCCGGGGTGAATTTCCCATCCAATCATCAAGATTTTTCTTGAAGAGTGCTAATGAGGAGCTCAAACAGAGCTCCTCATTAGCACTCTTCAAGAAAAATGCTCTGTATAAGCACATACACGAGTGTGCCATCCCGAACAGAACCAAGATGATATCTCCAAAAAAAGGAAGCCAATCTGGTGGTCCTTTGCCATAAACAAACTGTACAACAAGGGAAGAAACTGTTTCAAAAAAAGAGTAAAATCCCATGATTGCAGGAACTCCCTGGTCAGCCTCAGCAAGAAGCTGAGATCTCTCATAAAAGCCTTCAAAGCTAGTTATGAAAATGAAATTGCCATGAATTCTAAAGACAACCACAAAGCTTTCTACAGCTATGTCAAGAATCTCAATGGCAACACTCAGATCTGCTATGAACTACAGCACAATGGCACTACATTTACCGAACCGAACGACATTGCCAACATCCTGGCAGACAGGTTCAATGCTAACTTCACCCCCCTCACCCTCAGAGGACCCATACTGGATGATTGCAAAGCGCCTGTAATCACGGCCGCACAGGTAAAGACCGCACTCTCCAAAGCCAAGAACACAGCATCCATGGGACTGAACAATGTCTCAGGTTGCATTCTGCACGAACTACAGAACGAACTAGCACCCCACCTAAGTACCATGTTCAACCATAGGCTCACTTCAGGATTTGTACCTATGGAATGGTGCACAGCAACGGTTATCCCACTCCACAAAGGGGGTGCCACCACTGACCCCTAGGAACTACAGCCCCATTAGCCTGACGAGCCTGGTCTGCAAGGCCATGGAATGCATCATCCTGGAGCTTATAAACAAAGATGTAGGTAATCTCCAAACTCTGGACCCCACTCAGTTTGGGTTTGTAAAAGGTAGATCATGCCTCCTAAACCTGATTGACTTCTTCGAAGCAGTCACCAGAGCTGTAGACGATGGCATGGTGGTGAACACAGCCTATCTTGACCTCACCAAGGCTTCTGACACCATCCCCCACTTTGGTATTATAGATAAACTCACTGGGCTAGGCACAAGTCCCTATGTCACAAGATGGGTAGCCAACTGGCTCACTTACAGAACCCACACAGTGAAAGCAGCCAACTCCAAGTCCGACTTCAGACCAGTGGCAAGCGGAGTACCACAGGGTTTGGTTCTGGGCCCTCTCCTGTTTGGTATCTACTTCTTTGAAGTCCAGGCAAATGCAGCTGGTCTCTGGCTAACGAAATTCACGGACTGCTGCAAACTAGGAGCCGTAATCGATTTGTCTAAGAATGTGGACGTTCTACAAAGAGGCCTCACTGAGACTGATGCTTGGTGTCAAAGTCATGGCCTGAAACTCAATGCCAAGAAGTGCATTGTCATCCCCTTTGGGAAAAACACCATACCCATTAACTACCACATAGGCGGTAGCTTACAAAACACCGAAAGTGTGTTGAGACCTTGGGACACAGGTGGACAGAAGTTTGTCCTTTGATAATCACATTGCCACAGTAGTCAGGAAATCCTTCTAAGTGGCACACCTCATCACAAAGGGGTTTTCCCTCCAGAAAAAGAGAGGTCATCGTTCCTCTCTACTCATCCCTCATCAAACCCATTCTAGAGTACAACACCTCATTTGGCATGTACCTCGCAAGACATTTGCAACAACTAGAAAGGACACAGAAATACCTCACTAAGAGGATTACTGCTCTTAAACAGATGCCCATATGCAGACCGTCTCAAAAAACTCCAGCTCTACTACGTTGCATATCGCCTACTCCGAGGCGACATCTGTCTAACATACAAAGCCATGTCTAACCCAGATCTGATGGACATGCTACACTTAAAGAAATCCCAATCTCTCTGAGCCACACACTCCAGGGATCTAAACCTTGTCACCACAATAAACAGAACGCTGGAGGGATAGATTCCTGTCCCAGAGACTTCACATACTCTGGAACAGACTACCCATTCATGCCAAGCAAAGCTCCTCATTACCCTCTTTAAGGGAAATCTTGACAGTTTTATGGGAAACAGGAAATTCATCCCAGGGATCACTGCTGTGGCTGTGCTCGACACAAGAAAATCATTTTCTTGGGTCGTAAAAGCCAGGGGACCTTGTTTGGCTAGGCTTATATAGGCCCTAGGGCCGATAGCCTAGTACATAACTATGAACCTATGTCCAATTGTCAACTGGTAAGACTTGTTTGACAGGTTTCTGCAGTTTTTACCATGTTCCAGCAAGATTCCAAGCTGAAGGAGTTCCTGGGGTGTGTTTGAGTTTACAGGCCTCTCTGCTAGCAGTTCATTAAGCATGCAGCACAGCGAGATACAACACTGGATTTCCAGAAGATTCTCAGAATTGCAGTTAATCATACCTTCATTTCTTGCCCTTAAATCTGTTTTTTTTTTTCTGTTTCTGATGAAAACCAAGACAAATAGTGTGCTTTTCTGTAGGAATACGAAGCAGCCGCTGCCAGAGAGGGAGCTACCCTTTTTTTTTTTTTTTGGTTGGCAATGCATTAGTTTTCCACGTTTTTGTGATACATTTTTATCTACTATCAACAGCATTAGCACTTTAAAGGTAGTTTCAGAGAATGAATGAATGAGTAAATCAATAAACCAACAAGGGGAACACAAGTGTGCAACTTTTGAAAATCGTATTTAAAGCATATTTGCTGTTCCGTGCTTGGCTTGCCCATTTTCATAAAGGAAATTCAATAACAGCTTTTAATCCACAGAATGTTTGTTTGACTTCAGAAATCATTGCTACTGTAAGAATCTTTAAAGAGAAGTAGAGCATATTTATAGGTGGGAAATGGGTATAAAAAGAGGTGTGGTTTTTGCCCAAGTATTAACATTTGAAAGGTGGCAAGTATAAATATTAAGAGCTGCTGTACTTCAATAATACAGCATTATGTAGGTGAATTTGTTATACGATGCAAGTACCTAACTACTTTAAAAGCATTTTGTTTGCAAGTCTCCCTTCCCCTTTTTCATCCCCTTTATGGGTTGTGACGAAGTGAGGTATTGCCAGCTATGCCTGAAGTAGGGCAGTTGATGTGTAACATATGCCAGCACAACTAGCTGGAATTTTGTAAAGAATTGTATGTCATTTGCATATCAAACTGATTTGTACATATGCTTGTGTTGAAAATGTATTTGTAAAGCTGCTTGTGTTAAAAATGTACCAACAGTGTGCCCAACTGGACAGAAAAAGAAATATACATGTATTATTGTAATTATGTAAATGTATATGTTATAACAGAGGCTACTGGAAGAGAAGAGGTTAATCTCAGTCCACCTAACTTTAAAAATAGTTTGAAATTAAATTACCTGGTTTAGGCCATAAAGATTGTATATTACAGTTCTCAATGCATGCAAGAGACTAAGTCTGTACTAGGAAGCTTTCTGCATTGTCTTTGGGATGAACTAATTGCTACTCTGGAAGGGTGGAGGTTTGAAATTCTTTTATGACTTCCAGGAGCTGCAGCAGATCTAAGCAAGACAGCTTCTAGCCAAGGGGGGTAGCATGGGAACCTGAAGTCAGATGACCAGATGTATGTGATTTCATTCTGTAATCCATCACTAAAATTATATTTTAATACTAGGTGAAACTGAAGTCCCATTGCAGCCTGTTTTTGGAACGTGACAGAGAAGGACCCCTCACCTACTTCATCTTGCCTTGCTCTGTTAAGTGAACCAGGGAAGAGTAATTCCTTAGATTAGTCAGGAAAATATAGTGAGATTAGTTAAGTACTGTTTTTCTGTAACCGTGTGAATCTGTTTGTCTGTGTTATTTTAATATTTCTTTGATTGAAACTCTGGTGTTTATTGTAAATAGATATTTAGTATTTTCATGTTATTTTATTATTAAATACATTTAAACTTGTCATTGTGTTTGGTCCTTTAGAGAAAATTTTAATATTTGAGAGTACTTATTCAGTGACACTGCAGCCACTCTGGAAAGCCTTGCGGTTTGGTCAAAATTACCATATGTATTAATATTTCACTTGATATAGGTCTGGGCAGGAGGGGGCATAGCTATTAAATTTGTGCCAGCCTTTCCCAGGTGTGAAAATCAAATCTCTGTGTGTCATCTGTTTGGAGCAGGGACACAGCACTGGTTTCATAGAGAGGGTGCTGGAGAACTTGGCTTGAACACTCGGCCGAGGTCTCAACTCTATAGCTGTGCTAGTGGGGAGTCTGACTGATGACCTGGGGTGAGACCGCTAGAGAAATCCAGACCCCAGACTGAGTGTGTTCTCTGTGTGCTCTTAACAGAAATTGTGCTTGTATCCATTTTTGTTCCAAGTGAAAGTCCCAATCCAGTGCCAGTGGTGGTGATTCAGGCTCCTTGATTACTGGCCCAGAGTGGGGACGTCACATGGGTTACCAAATTATTCAGCAGCCATAGTGAAACATTCTTTGCTGCTGTTGCTGAAACCTCAGAATTTGCAAACCAGACTTCACTTTAAAAAATGCAAATGACTTGTATTTTTTTTTATCAAAATAAATCACTGTAAAGGAATATTACCTTTCTACTGTCTCACAGCTGGTGTCATATTCCAAAAGACTTGCTCCCAGTGTAAGTGACTTACTCTGATATAATCATTGGCCCAAACTAAGGGAGAATTTTTAAATATTGTTCTAGTTCATTTAAAAGTTAATAGAACAACACATATTGCATCCATGTGTGTTTTTGAATAATAAGTATGAAGATGTAATCACTTGCATTATTGACTGTGATTTACAAGAAAATCAAAAATTTTACAACAGGTATGACAAAAATATGAAGCAAAATTGGAGACATTTTGAAAGGTATGGTAAGTAACCCTGTAATGAAAAAAGGCATACACCATACCCTTTAATGTGTATACAGTTAGCACTGCATTTCAAAAGGGTGTGCATGTTTTAGAATGTCATGTTTGTTGCAATCTTACTGTGGCTAACATCTGCTTTTCAGAATCCATTTTACTAGCTGGTCTGTTGATAAGGAAAAAAAGGCATCCTCAGCACAGTTGATAAACTTTTAGGCATTGATGCATGTAATGAGCTTGATTGCAGTGTTAAATATTCAGTAGGCAGGTGCCTCTAAAAGGGGGGGGGTTGGGAATATGCAGATGTCACTGCATGCCTGGCATCTGCTTTTCTTTAGCCAGACTCTTATGAGGCTTGCCAAAGGCTTCTGTGGTGGTGCTAGTGTTAAGTGCTGTGTTTTCTAATTTCTAAACTAAGTAGATAAGGGTTCTAATCTCACAACAGCCCATTTGAGTGTTTGTCTTTATGTGGGAGGTTGGTATAATGGTTAAGGTGTTTACCTTACAGACAAAGTGCAGGGTTTAATTCTTACATGGGGTAATTGGATAGGCTTAAAATGGCCCACAAGGGCAGTTAGCCTAATACTATCTTATCCTGTCTATCTCATCTATTACGGAGGTAAAATAGATGTAATTAAGGATGCCCTTTTTAATGTTAACGCATGTTGCTTATGTAAGGAAAAAAAGGGGGATGTACTGCTGATGTCTAACTCAAGCATTTTTGATACCAGTGCTGCTTTGCACTGAAGTGATTTAAATGGTGATCTAAATGTGTGTACAGAAGACGGGCTTTGCTGTCACACCCCCTTCTCTAAATATACTACCAGTGAGGTTGATCTGTCTGGGAGGAAGTAGATAAGTATAGTTCCCTTTCTTGTAAGGTGGTGTAATCTCAGCAGTAGCAAAACAAACTTTGAAACCAGAATGTTGTCCTACATTTGTTGTCAGTCAGTTATCTGGCCTTTAAGCTATGTCGGTCACATCTAGCAGACCCAAAAAAAAGTAATGGGCAGCTTTTATGTAATAGCCACTCCGCAAGACAGTTTGAGTAGTTTGTCGTTCAGATCCAGAAAATATGAACTATGCCTTTGTTGATAGAGCTAGGAGGTGATGTGTCCCTTGAACCTTACATGGGAAGTGTAACACAGTGCTGTGAAAGGAGTCTAGGGCAACAAGAGATAGCAGGCCATGTCCTGCACAGTGGACCTCAGCGGAAGTTGTAGTAAAGTTACTTGAGCAGAAAACTCTGAAGAGTTGCTGGCTGGTTGTTCCTTGAAAAGATGCATAAAAGAATAAATTAAAAGAAGTCAGCATGTTGACAGTTCAAAACAAGGCAGTATAGAGGAACCAGAGCATTCTTTATTTGGGAAGGTTGTAGTCTAGAGTAATACTTTATGAAATGAGTTTGAGATCTGTCTGTTTCACTTGATAGTTTTATTTTTTGTTAAGCAGGTGGGTGGGCTGGTCCAAGAAAACTCTTCAGCCGCAACCAGTGCCCATTTGGCACTTAGAATGTGCAGACAAAAACATGTATTTCAGAAAAAGAGTAAATACTAAGTATTGTAGTGGTATTAATGCATACAAAGAAGGGCTGGGAAAAAGTGTATACATTTCTCACAATCAAATACATGATAAATGTAGTTCAAATGAACTGAGATGAAGTGTATACAAGCAAAGCATCAAAAATACAAGAACTACTTCCAGTAATTTAAGTGTCTGTGAAGTTATCACAGTGGTGTGCAACAGACTGAAAAAGATAAAGAAATGTCTTGGGAATGCTTTTACAGGGAAGTTTAAATGTTTACATTTTAATAGCAACTAATGAAGACACATGCAGAATGTGTGCGTTAACTGTACTTCCGAAACAGCTGCATTTATTTTTAACTAGACTGATATGAAGGGACTTTGAAGTGTTTGTCAGTTTATTTTAATTATATTCCAGCAATTTTCAGCTCATTGGGGAACATTTGGAGAATTATCCCTCATATTTAGCAAGAGTACAGAATTGTTGTAGCTGTAGGGATCCTGAATTTCATAAGGAATGTGAAGATGTTTTAATTATCGATTTATTAAGGAAAGGAGGCAGTAACTTGCATGTATTTTCTGGAGGTGAGTATTAAGGAGAAGAGTAGCCCTAGTAACAACTGGTTACCATTCTCTTTGTTTATTGTAAGACATTGTTTTTCATTTTTGCTTGAAAGATGAATAAAACAAAGTTTGATTTCCAGCAGACTGGAATTCTATGTAGAAGAGAGGGCACTGATGGGTAGACCGTATTCTAATCTAGGAATTAGTACATTTATGGCTATGGATCTTCTGGTTTAAATAGATTTTGTACAAAGATTTGAGCTGTGATTATACTTCTGTGTTAGGTTCTCTACATTTATGAAATGTCAGGTTTTGGTCAAATAAACGTCCTTTGTATTTTTATTCTTTGATGCTCAGAGGTGGTTTACTATGGGGGTTAGTAATAGTGATCATTTGAGTGGATTGCAATTTTTGTAGTGTTACCAGATAACACAACAGAGATTTTTCTGAGTGTAGACAGTACATTTATTGTTATGAAGTCAATTCCAAATAGTAGTGAAGTCATTCAAAAGGTTATGTTTGAGAATGGATGGATTAAGACTGCTGTGGTGAGGACAATATTGTCTGCGTGTAAGCTGCAGATTGTGTGAAGGAGGTTTCAAGGAAAATCTTTAATGACAAAAGAAGGGTGGACCGAGAACAAATGTCTGAGGTACACCTTTAAAGGTTACACTGGAGATGTAGGTATTATTAGGCACCAGAAGGGTGAAGGGTCTGTTGTAGTGATAGTTTTAAAACCATCGGACAACATGAACTGAGAAGCCTGTCTTTTTTCTTTGTGAAGTAAGAGGGTGTGATCAACAGTATCAAAAGCTTTTCTAAAGTTAAGGAAGATGGCCCCAGAAAGGTTGTCTCGTCCTGTACTTAACAGGGTTTCTGTAATTATTTGTCTTTTTTAGAAAGTGTTTTATGTGAGCATGCTATTTAATTTCCTGCCCCTGTCCCCTCTGTGAAGTTTTTTGTTGGGGACACAAAAGTACTGTTATTAAAGGTTTATAAAGTGACAGTGTGGTAGGGCTCTTGTTGTTCCCACTGGGTTTACACTGTTTGTTTTTTGGTGTCTGGCCATTACCCATGATATACTGTCTAAATCTAATTTTTTAGGTTGTTGCTGTCTAGTGGATGTTAGCTCCTACACTGCTCAGAACCAACCATATTTATTTTTATTTAGCTTCTATTTTCTACACTACCCAGAACCAACCGTATTTGTTTTTATCTACTTTCACAGTTATTTTCTTTCTGTCCCCACGTCCAAACCATGTAATTACTTGGGCCATCTGTAATTTCACTCTCATCACATCTGTCTTGTCCATTTCTCTGTCAAGCCAGAATAACATTTGTATGCAGGGATGCCTGGCAAGCTTATGGTATGTTGTAAGTTTTTCTTGTGTGTTGCAACTGTTGGGACAATTATCTGAAGAACACCAGGTACTTCCCCCGCTTGGGGACTCCAGTAGTATGTGAGCACATTCCTGCACACATCCGGGATGTCCACTGTTGTCCCATCACCTCAAGTTTTACTGTAAGCACCCTTTACCAAGGTCTCTCTTCAGAGAACACTTTTTTTGTGCCAGCAGCTCAGTGTTAATACTGCTGTATGCTTTAATCAGAAATACAAGAATCATTTGCTTGCTGCAGAAGTGTGTTCCTCAAGCTAAAGGGGTAGTCATCATGTACTGCTTTGTTTTTGTTCTCCCTCTCTTCTGTTTCTTTCCATCAAACATGCTCATGTGTACCTTTCAGCTTTTCTTGTGTGTGACACATTATAAAACTTGAGAGTGGAAGTGCAAAACAGTCAAATGAAGCACAGCTGTGATGTCTGTGTATATTGGTTATAGCACCATGGATTATGTTTTTTCCCCTTCAAATTTCATTGAACAGTGTGGAAACTTGCTGTGTCTCTGTAGGACAGAGGTTTTCTGATGGTCAGAATAAGTGCAATAACCATTAGTGTGAGACATTTGAATTGTTTGCTTGGGGCCTGTTGATAGGGATGGTCATGGGGTGGTGCTTGTTGACCTTGCTTAGTACTTTATCTTGGCATTATCTCCACCAGTGCCCACTACAGAGTTGCTTTGGGGGGGGGGGGGAGGATAGATCCGCCTTCAGCTCCTCACAGGATGTACTTTTGGCCCCATTTTGACATACGTTGTCCTCCCTTATTTGAGCTAGGGACGCTCTTCTCTTGTTTAAAACTGAGTAGGTTTCCACAGTTTCATAGTGTAGCCATAAAAACTAAATGCATCCTTTTTCATAAGTTGCATTGTGCAACTTTCTAACTTCCCACAGATAGTGAAAGATTTAAAAGGATCTGTCCTGCAATGCAGATTTGTACTTCCCACACAAACCACGACTACCACACACATTGTTGGCTGCTTTTTCTTAATCACGGTGACTTCTGATAGTCTGTCCAGACAGTTTGTTGACCCCCTTTAACCTTTCAGTGTCTGGCTTGTCAATGGATGGGAAAAGTGCTCTGATTTGCATTCCACTCACAGGCTACTGGATGCTGCTTTGCTGTTTTTTAGCACTGTTTCTGGATGAAGACAAAGGCAGGGTTTGTTTGGCAAGGCATGCAGCTTGTGAAAGAGTTGGTAATTTTCTAAAGGATGTTTCATAATGAAGAGACTTAGTGCCACTATTCACATGCAAATGTAAGAATAAAGGATAGTGTGAACTTGCAAAAACAAACATTCTGCTTTCAGAAGTTTAGTGTTTCCTTTTTTTCAGTTTAACTACCCGGGTAAGAGATTTATTTGGTATAATCTTAGTAGCTTAAGTTTATAAAAATGTGAATAAATGCCATTCTGAAGTGCCATACTAGAAACTCTTGGTAGCTGCATTGCCACTATAATTCTGGGATTTATTATGTATAAAACGTTAAAAGCTAGATGGCATAGTTTTTTATTTAGGTCTCTGCAGGACCATAGAGCAGTTTTGTTATTTTCAAAACAGGATGTAAAATTGTTAGGTAGTGCATTAAAAGCATGCGTGTGTTCAGGAGTAGAAAGAGGAGGAGAGGAATAAGATGCATTTCAAAATTAATAGACAATGCAATTTGTTACAGAAAAGTGGAATATGATAGTCAAAGTTAAGATTTATTATTCACCAAATAAGTTGTCTTGCTCATGAAAATTTTGTTGCCCCATCTTGTCCAGATACCATTTCATGATGGTCCCACTTTTGATTATTTATGTGGTTCAACTTATAGTACTGTGTATAGCCAGATCATGGTCAAGTGGAGCCCCAGCCAGGGTAATGGATCAGGAACCCCTGCCATTTCAGTGTCCCATTACTGGTCTGTTTCTCCCCAGTTACCATGAACACTGTTCAGACTGTCAGTGTACATACTATTTTCTTCTTTACTTCTACAATGATTACAGATATTTAAGACTTTTATAGCACAAACACAGACAGACATTTGCTAAATAAAACAATACAGTCTCTCAATGAAAACAGACTTAGCATGAGTAGTTGGCTTCCCCGATCTTGAAACTCGCATTCATTGAAACTGCATTAAAACCCAACCATACCTGTCAAATGTCCAGCTTTTTTGCCTCATTTTTGGTCTGCTCCTCATAAAATTTGTGTTTTCTGGATTTTTGTGGCAAATAAGTGAGAATAGAATTTACTAAGTAATGACAGGCATTTGAGTTTCAGACTTCATATCCTTCAGAAAATCTATTATAACACAATACCTTTTATTTTAGCAACATTTCCAAGTTTATAAGAGCAATATTTAAAATTTGTCCATTGTTGGACTTTGTCCAGATTTTTTGTGCTAAGAGGTTGAGAACTTTGAAACCCACATTCAAAGAAAATACAGTTGGCCAGTGGGGGATTAAGTTTACCATTGGGCTGTTTTCAAACCATAGGCCCCTTGCATACATTTTTTCAACCATGCATGTGTTGTGTGATGCACCATCCTAGTTGTATTAAATTGTATTCCGTGTATAATACAGCACCAATTGTTGGTGTGTGTTTTGAATTTGTAGGTTTGAACATTTTTTCACTAAGCAGTGAAACAAAACATATGAACCAATAATGACAAAACTATCACAAAAGGCCGTTCAAACTTCTGTCATTACAATCCACCAACAGCAGTCAGTATACACACTCTATGCAGAAGAAAAAGTCATCTGAATAAAGAGATCTACAACTAAAGAGTAAGTTGCTGCTGGCAAACATCTTTACATTTCAGTGTTTCATGTACAAATTCAGTGCCTGAAACCCTTGAAGAATAAACTGCCCGTGTTACGTTTAAAAAAAAAAAATGGTCAGCTGGTAATACTGCATTAAGAAATGAGTGTCAAGCAAACAGGTTCATAGTTACTAAGCATCTCATCCAAAGGAGCCATGCAGTCTGGAGTGCAGCACCATACCTCTCAACCTCTTAGAGCAAAAAATCTGGACAAAGCCTAAAATAATGGGGGGACAAATAAGGATATATTTTAAATATTGCTTTTATAAACTTAGAAAGTTGATAGCATAATAGGTTTTGCATTAGCATGAATTTTCTGAAGGATGTAGTCTTAAACTCAAATATTTGTTGTTATTTAATGACGTCATTTCCCAGCTATTTGCCAGACAGGTGCAGATTATAGGAGGAACACACCAAAAATATGAAGCAAAAATCTGGACATTCTGCAAAAATCTGTACAATTGAGAGGTATGTGCAGCACCCTGATCTCTCCTTAAGAGAGAGACTGCAGTCTCACCACTCCACGTTACATGGTGTGGGAGTTGAACCCACAGCCCTTTGTACCAAGTATGCTACCTGTTCTGCTACTAACACTGCTTTTAAAATTTATAGCACAAATACTGATGATGGCCATTTGCTGAACAAAACTATTATACATTAAAAACAGACTTTGTATGAGCAACAGTAAACTTCTCTTCCCTTGAAACTCAACATTACTTGAAAGATACAGCAACTCAAATTTACTTGAAAATGCATAAAAGCTCAACAGTTCATGAAATGTTCATAGGTTCATACTAGGCTATCTGCCCTAGGGCATTTATAAGCCTAGCCAGAGTGTGTTTGGCTTTCGCCACCCATTTTAAATTAATTTTGTTATGCCCTTTTTCGAGGTTAGTATACTGTGCCTCTGTCTAACGGTGACACAGAAGTGATACCCCGGGGTAAACCTACGATCTCCCATCCACGCATCAAGATTCCTCTTGAAGAGAGTCAATGAGGGACTCTGCCTAACCTGGACTGGGATTTTATTCCAGAGTGAAGGGAGCCTCTGGGTTATGAATCTGTCCCTCCAGCATGTCCTATTTGTTTCAGTGCTGAGGTTCAAGTCTCTCGAGCACGTAGCTCGATGGGATTTGGATTTTCTGAGGTGCAGCATGTCCATTAATTCCGGGTTGGACATGGCTTTATACATCAGGCACAGATTGCCTCTGAGCAGGCAGTATGCCACTGAGTAGAGCTGGAATTTCTTTAACCGGGCAGCATATGGCATCTGTTTGAGCCCTTTGATCCTCTTGGTGAGGTACTTTTGGGGTCTTTCCAGTTGCTGCAGGTGTCTGGTAAGGTACATCCCAAAAGGGGCATTGTACTCAATTATAGGCCTGATGAGGGATGAGTAAAGAGGCACAATGACCTCCCCTGATCTAGATGTGAATCCCTTCATGATTAGGTGGGCTATATAAAATGTTTTTCTAACCACTTTGGGCCACATGGTTGTCAAATGAGAGATTGCTATCAACTTGGGTCCTCAGGTCCCTAATTACTTCTTCTGTAGTTAATGGATTACCACCTGTGTGGAAATTTGTGGGCACTTTGTTTTTGCCAAAGGGGATGACTATACAGTTTTTGGCATTTAGCTTGAGGCCATGGCTCTGGCACCAGTTGGCTGTTTCTATGAGGCCCTTTTGGAGGATGCTTGTGTCGGCTGGAGAGTCTATTATGGCGCCCAGTTTGCAGTCATCTGCGAACTTGGTCAGCCACAGTCCTTCCGTGTTGGCCTGTACCTCCGAGAAATATATACCGAACAAGAGAGGTCCCAGGACTGAGCCTTATGGGATACCACTTGTAACTGGTTTGGAGTCTGACATGGCTCCAGCAATTCTAACCATGTGGGTTCTGTTCTTGAGCCAGTTTGCAACCCATCTAGTGACATGGGGTTTATATTTAAGCTGGTGAGCTTATCTATAATGCCCGAGTGGGGTATTGTATCGAAGGCTTTTGCGAGGTCCAGGTAGGTTGTGTGGACCACCTTCCCCTCGTCAATGGCCTTAGTGACTGTTTCAAAGAAATCAACCAGGTTTAAGAGGCAGGATCGGCCCTTAAAGCCAGACTGGGTAGGATCCAGTGTCTGTAGGTCCCCAATATTTTTATTTATGAGGTCCATGATGATCCTTTCCATAGCTTTGCAGACCAAGCTAGTCAGGCTTATGGGGCGATAGTTTCCAGGATCCGTTGAGGCACCACCTTTGTGGAGAGGGACCACTGTTGCTGTACGCCACTCTTTGGGTACATATCCTGTAGTAAGGCTGAGAGTGAACAGTAGTTTTATGTTTGGGTTTAGCTCTTCTTTGAGTTCATGTAGGACGCAGCCCGGGACACCGTCTGGTCCCATTGATGCTGTGTTTTTTTCTTTGGAGATGGCGGCTCTTTCCTGAGCATCCGAGATGTCGGGGGCAGCAGTCTGCTTGGATAGATATTTGCCCTTTTGGTGTGGGGGGGGGGTTTGCGCTGAACCTGTCAGCTAGGATGTTGGCAATGTCTGTGGGTTTGATGTAATTTTTGTCATTGTGGACTAATTCTGAGCATATCTGGGAATTCCCACCCAGGTTCCTAACATAACTAAAGAAAGCCTTGTGATTATCCTTAGTGTCCTGTGCAATTTGTCTCTCGAAGCTGGCCTTAGACGATTTTATGAGTGCCCTTAGTTTTTTGCTAATACTGATCAGAGATGCCTTCCCTTTTTGGGATTTTGCTCTATCATGTAGTAGCTTCCTCCTTCTATTGTATAGTTTGTTTATGGCTGGGGTCCACCAGACAGGACGTCTGCCTTTGGAGGATTGAGTCTTGGTTTTATTTGGGATTGCATGATCCATGCATTCCTGAAGGTGTTCATAGAATGCGTTTATAAAGGATTCTGCGGTCTGGGCCGTATTTTCCACAGGCTCGGGGCCTTTGAAGGATTCCACCTCGGTTTTGAGGAGTGTGAAATTTGCTTTAGAGAAGTTTTACACTGTGGTTTTCTGGGCAGGGGGTGGGGTTGGGATGTGAATATCCAGTGAGATTAGTTTATGGTCTGATCATACCAGTGAGGGATACACTTCTGGTCTGGAGCATAGAGTCCCCATGTTGGTGATGATCAGGTCCAGTATGTTTTCCTCTCTTGTGGGAGTGGTAACAAGTTGTTCCATAGCATTTGAGTTTATAAATTCTAGGAACCTTTGGGCTAGGGTGTTGGAGCTAGAGTAATGCTCCCAGTCTATGTTTGGGTGGTTGAAGTCGCCCAATATAATGGTGTTTGCAGAGACCTTCATATTTTCCAGTGTTCTCAGGAAGGCTGAGTGGGGTTCCTGGGTTTGGGAGGGTGGTCTGTAGCAGGCTATAAACTGGAAGGCAGTTTTACCCACTGTTAGTTGCACATGGATAGTCTCTGATGCTTCGTGCTGTGCCACCAACCTGGAGATGTGGGTATCTTTGACGAATATTGATACTTCCCCCTCCTTTTGTGGTTCAGTCCAAGTTTTGGGGCTGAAAAGCATGGTATGAGGTATAACCTAGTAGTGCTGGGGTGCTCTCGGGAGCCTTGAACCAGGTTTCTGTTACTGCACAGATATCGATGTTCTCCATGCTAAGGAGAGTTTCGAGTGCATGCATCTTGAGGTTTAGACTTCTGGAATAGAGTAACATTACTCTTAGTTTCTTATCCCTTGTGATACCTATGGAGGTGGATTTGTCTTTTGAGCCTTGCCTAAAAAAGGCACTATGGGGGAAGCAAGAGCCTTTGCTAATATCCGAAAGCCCAGGGGTGACAGGTGCAAGCCGTCCCTAGTGAAGCATCGTGGCTAGTCGAGCATGTCATCCTAGGCTGACAGGCATTGGATCCCCTTTGAATGACGCCAATACTTAAGCCAATTGTTGAAATTGATTCTCTTGTCTTCATATTGTGGCATCATTCTTGGTGAGGGTAAGTTGCTACTCAAGGTCAGGGTCATACCGGCCTGGGCTACATGCTCAGAGAGCTCCTCTGTCTCTTTTCATGTAGTCCAGGGAGGTACGTCTCAGGTCATTCACACCAGCATGGACAATGACAGAGTCATATTTGTACATTTGAGAGTTGGTTTAGAGGTTTTGCGTTGTGGCCCCGTATTGAAGGTATAGGGTTTGAACCTGAATGAGTTAACCAATTTGCCATCCCTGAATGGGGCAATTCACATATACACACACATACACAAACACACCTGCTATTTCTTTCACGAATGCTGTGTTTGTCCGGAACTATAATGGCAAAAGCAGAAATCCAAAAATCACATGCTAACCTGCTATTTCCTTCATGAACTCCATGTTTGACAGGAACAGCAAAAGCATAAATCCAGAAGTAGTGTGCTGTGTTTCAGTTTGTGTGTATGCATCGTACTAAAGACACACATACAGATGCTCCAAGGAAGCACTCTAGGCGTGCCCATTAAAGAAGAAATGTTACAGGTGTAGAGTGCATTCTTAAAGAAAAACTATACGTTTTTTGTGGCAGACCCCCAGCCAGTGGGTGCCGTACAACTGCCTAGGTCATCTGTTGATGGATCTGGCTCAGGTACTCTGTGTATATATTTATATTTATTAACAGAGAAGATCCTGTTGAGCAGTCAAACCTGAACCAGCAGCTTTAGCTTTAGTTATTCCTTCTGCTGATAAACATTTAGTTAATTCTAATCCAGCTATTTCTGATATGGATGGGACGATTATTGATAAGTATGGGGGATAGTGTATGCTTATACAACTTTGATTTTCAGAATTTTGAATTGTCATGCTCATATGTTAAATTTGTCCTGACTTATTGTGAAAGTATGAGGAATGTTTTATCAGTTTCTTCTTTTGAAGAAAAATCTACTTTAAATAAATTAATTTCTTTTTTTGTTGAAATCACTACTAATTGTATACAGTGTGTGTATGACTGTGATACTTCAAGGGCTATGGCCACTGTTACTGTTTTGCACGGCTGCATTCACAGAAGCTCCTAGATGATAAAAATGAGATTGTAAATTTTCCTTTAGGTAGAGATTTAGTTTTTGTACCCTCTGCTGGAGAGGTGATCAAAAAAGGTTTGATGAAAAGGTAAGCTGCTACAGGGAATCCAAGAGTTTTCAGCCCTCCCTTTCCAAATTTTAAATCTTCATCCAGTTTTGGAAACAGACATTCAAGAAGAAGAAATGCAAAGGGTGTGTTCCAAGAAAAAAACCTGGAATCTCCCAAAACCAAGGCCGGTCCAATAAGTCAAAATGACTGTTTAGGAGACTTTGTTCCACCTTCCCACACTGACGCCCCCTTTTGTCTTCAGAAAGTTAGCAACAGATAGTTTCAGGCAAATGGCTTCTGAATATAATTCATCAGAGTTACAGATGACAGCGGGAAGAAACTCATCCTTTCCAGGATGTGATTCCTCATCCTGCAGAATAGACTCTTGGAATTAATAGAACCAGTTCACCCTTCCCAGTTGAGAAAGAGGTTTTATTCAATGATGTTTTTTATTGCCAAAGAAAGAAAATATTTGGAGACCAGTTGTGGATCTTTCTTTCCTAAATCCGTTTGTAGTTTTGCCCAAATTCAAAAATGATGTCACTTTTTGGTAGCTGCATGAAAGGTCAGGGAGTCTTCCAAGATTTGATCCGTCTGTGGGGAGTTCCTCAAGGTTAGACCTCGCTGCCTCCTCTCTGAATCATCAGCTGGTAAGATTCTGCACCAGGACTCCATGCAGGAAGGTCCGAAAGACAGCGGCCTTTTCTTTTCTACGGACAGGAATGTTCCTGCATGCTTTTCCACTATTTCCATTAATATCCAGCGTACTTCTGAAGATTCAAAAATAATCCCCGCAAAATCATTGTGGTGACTCCCTTCTGGCCCTGGCAACTGTGGTTCTCCCTTCCTTTGGAAATGGCCAGGGGCAATTACCACAAGCTTCCTCACAGACTAGATGTACTCTGACAAGAAAAGGGGTGTTTGATTCACTCTGACACCAATCAACTTCAGTTGATTGCCTGGCTATTTGGGTTTAAATTCCTTTTATGCACCACTTTGCTGAGGACACACAGCAGGTATTAATTAATGCAAAAAAGCATGCTACTGGAAAATCATTAGTAAATGGAAAAGTTTTCTAGTTGGTGCCAACAACCTAATTATTGCCCATTCAGGGCTAGTTGTTCTCTGGTTGACAATATTTACTTCTCTAACAAGGTTCATTTATTGTCCATTTCAGCATGTCTGCCCATGGATTCTCCTCTTTCAATACGTTATCATATCAAAATGTTTTTGAAAGGGGTTTTGCACAAAATGCCTCCAAGAAAACTGGTGGTCCCTCGTTAGGATCTTAATTTTGTGTTAGAGAAGCTAACACTTACTCCATTTGATCCAACTAACCTGGCTGAGGTTCTTAACATGGAAATCCATTTTAATGATTGTTGTAAGCAAGGAGGATGTCTGGTTTGGAAGCTGTTGTAGTAAGTGAACCCTACCTCAGTTTCCACTGGGACAGGGTGTCTTTGAGAACTAATCCTTCTTTTATGCCTAAAGTAGTATCAGAGTTTACTTTGTCAGACTATCCATTTTCTTTTTTTTTCCTGAACCCAAAATTGTGGGAGAAAGGATATTACATATCTTAGATGTCCATAGATAACTTGGGATACTATCTTTAGTTATTTGACATTCGTTTACTGGCGTGGTCTGACTGGGTCTACAGAACCTGTTTTCAGCAGAGGCCCAGGAAAAAAAGCTCCACATACAGTACAATACAAATACAGTATAATCCAATACAATACAAATGATATTACAAATACTATACAAAAGTAAGTTGAAAGAACAAACTATGTTACAAGATGTTGCAATATATTACTACACATCTCGACAATTCTATAGAGTTAAAACATTACAGGCAATAATGGTCACTCTCACCGTACATGATGTAGATGGTGTCCAAAAAATATAGCAGGTAGTGCAATGTGTGACATTGACTATTATAGTACGAATGTTAGTTTCAGTTAGGAAAATAGCAGCCAGAAAGTGATGCAGATACAGTGAGAGAGAGTTAAGCATAGGAGCAATACAGCCTGAGCAGTAGCTTAATGATAGTCTGTGAGGGATTGCAATGTGACAGAAGAGGACGATGAGGCTAGTGTGGAAGAAGAGGAAGGAATATTAGGCAGGCTTTATGCAGGAGCAGAGCCATGTATTTATGAGATGATTTTTAGAGGCTTTGAAATGGGTTAGACCAGGCATAGACCTGGTAGCTAGAGGTAGTGAATTCCAAAGTATAGAGACAGAGTATGAATGCAGAGTGTGACTTAGTTTTCTTGTGGGTTTTGAGATAGCTAAGAGATTTTTATCTTCTGATCATAGGGATTGATTTGGTGTGTAAGATGTGACTAGATTGACTAATGCAGGGCAGGCAGCAGGCTTGAAAATAAGGTTGTGCAAGGCGGATAGCTGAATAAAGGCAAGTTGGTTGGGAAGTTCAAGCCAGTTTAATTATAGGAGTTGTTTACAGTGGTGTGTGTGATATTTAGAGTTTGTGGCAAACTTTGCAACTTTGTTGTAGCACTGGTTCCATCTTGCATAGTGTAGAAGTTTGTAAATTAGTTAAGATTGGGGCACCATAAAGAAGGAAGGGAAGTAGAAATGTTTTTGCAAGGGTAGTTTTGGTTGCTGCAGTAAAGAAATGTTTGTTTTTATACAAGAGTCAGAGTTTTTGATAAGTTCTCTTTACATTTTGCTGTATATGGGGGTTGAATGAAAGTTTATTGTCAATGATAACTCCTAGAAGTTTGGTTTCCTGCACTATTTCTATGGCAGTGTTGTCAGATGTAAGGATGTTGAAATGATCAGTGACAGGGGAGGTGTTTTTGTGATGAAAGAACACTAGTTTTGTCTTCTTTGGATTAAGAAAGAGTTGGGTATTTCCTAGCCAGGAATTTGACTGCAGTAAAGGACTGTTGAGTTTTTGAAAGTAGTTCTGGTACTGATTGAGCAGTGCAGATTATGGTGGAATCATCAGCGTATTGAATGAGGGTCCCAGGGTGAGAGGCAGTGTGAAGGTTGTTTATGAAAATGTTGAAGAGTTGGGGTCCTAGGATAAAGCCTTGAGGGACTCCAGTAGGGTTGTGGAGAAAGGGTGAGTTCACTGGATCATTTCACTGCTTCTTTATGATCCTTGAGGTAGCTCTGAAACCATTTTACTGTGTTATGTAAGAAGCCTAAGTTATACAGTGTGTTCAAAAGTAAGGGGTGAGACACTGTCAAAGGCTTTGGAGAGATCTAGGAATACTGAGGCTGTATAGCATCCAGCATCTCTGGCCTTGTTCACAGTGTCTGTAAAAAATAATAGGGCTGTAGCTGTGCTCTGGCTATGTCGGAAGCCATGTTGGGTTTTGGTGTTTTGCAGTAGATATTACATTACCTGCTGATGGATACCTCTCTCGAATTTTGGATATGGGTGACAAGATGGATATAGGACGGAAATTGGATGGATCAAAAGAGTTGCCTCCTTTGTGGATGGAGGTGATGTGAGATTGTTTCCATATGTTAGGTACTTCTGATTCAGATGATCTATTTTTAAGGATACTTGATTGGGTAAGCGACTGAGTTAGCAGCCAGTTTGAGGTAGTATGGTGGGAGATTGTCAGCTGAGGTAGAGCAGGGTTTTAGTTTTTGTAGCAGTTTCTTAATGGTGTCCGTGGGTATGGGCTGAAATGAGAATGTGGTTTGTATGACATTTTGTTGAGTCGGGGGGGGGGGAGTTAATAATGGCAGGGTTAGAAGTAGTTGATGATCTGGGGTTGGTGTCTGAGTAGGTTGAAGGGTAGGGGGGGGTCCAGCATTAGGGGTGTTGGTTAGTAGGCCCGAAATTGATTTTATGAAGTGCTTGTTGGTGTTAAGCTATTTGTGATGGAGGGGTATTATGTGATTGGGTGTGCTCTCCATTTCTTCCAGGGTTAAGTAGAGAAGTTATGGAGTGCCAAATTTTATTCGGTTTGATTTTTAAGCTGGAGTTGAAGCTGGGAATCATATGACGTCTTCTCTGTTGATTACGTTTGTCACTTTAAGTAGTGTTTTGAAATAAACGTGATTGTGTTTATTTTTGTTTCATTTCCAGGTTGACCAGGCCCCATTGCTTCATCTGGTTTTTACATTCCTTAGAGAGCTGTGGTGCTGAGTTCTTTTTGATTCTTTTCATAAGAATGGGAGCTGGGGTATTAAGTATGTGAAGGAAGGTGTTATTAAAGTATAGTACGGCATCATTAAGGGGTAGTTGTTTAAGGGGTGTCCAGTCTATTTCCTGTAGGAGATTGTTGAATTTATAGTGACAAAAATTAGTTGAGTTCCTAACTGATTTTGTAGTCTGTACTCTTAGTTGTTGGGACTTTGTTCTAAGGGAGTAAGCTGGTAGATGATTGTGCAGGGAGGTTGACAGTGTATTGAAGAGGGATAATTGGCAGGGTGGGATATTAGGATCCTAGTGTAGGGTGGATTGGTAGGTAAGATCTTTGCTGTATCTTGTTGGAGTATTGATACACTGAGAAAAATGTATAGATTTATACTATTTGTGGGGAATTTGGAAGCTATGGTTTCCCAATCTATATTTACATCATCTAAGATTGTTTCAAGGTTTATTGTGTGGGATGTCCAGGATAAAATATTTCACAACACTGGTATATTGTTACCTGGTGGGATATGTATTATTATTATGCAAATTCTTTTTCATATGTTGAGGTTCAAAAAAGAGATTTCTACCTCAGCACTGGAAAATATGGGTATATTACTGATGTAGGCTGTGATGTTGAGCATAGAGGGATATAAAAGTACTACCCCCCCCCTTTTTATTTATTTATTTTTTTTAGATTCATCTTCATTCTTCTGATTATTGCAAAGTTTGGAGAAATTAATTCTGAGTCTTTTACATTGGGGTGTAGCCATGTTTCGGTAAGGGCCAAGTATGTCAGGTTTATTTTGATCAATCCAGGGATGCAGTGGGGTTATTTTATTACATATACTTCTAAGGTTCAGAGTAAGTATGTTTAAATCTTTGGGGTTACTCTTGTCGTTAGGATTAAAGGGTGGGCCAGGATTAGGATGCATGTCTCCACATTTGAGTAGATAGGTAATGAGGAATGCGTAACATGAGAAGTGTTTTTATTCCTAGGTGATGGTAGTGGTGTAAAGTGTGGTTTCATAGAAGGTGAGGAGGCCAGTTTGTGGCTTGAATAATATGGGAAGTTATAGTGAAAAAGCTGGGAGGAGATGCATGAGAAGCTGTGTTGTTGATTGGGGAGAGGGTTAGAGGAGGTTGTTGATGTGTATTGGTGTGTGGGGGTATGCGAAGATATAGTTGTAGCGAGGTTGAGAATTAAGAGTAAAGAGGCTAGGCAAGGTAGGAGGAGCATGTCACCTGTGATAGTGGGTTTAAAAATAGTAAAAGGGGTATTTGTGTGTTTGAATGTAATATCAGGTGTAAACAGAGATTGTGATATGCATGCAGCTGAAGGTAAGGTTGGAAATCTTGTCAGAATTATTTTTTTCAGATCAGTTTAATTTCTTGTAAATGTAAGAAAAATGGACAACCTGTGTCAAAACAGACTATTTCCAAATGGTTGTCTAAAGACATTTTGTTATCCTCACCTTAAAACTGTACCAGGCAGGATCAAGGCCCCACTCCACCAGGGCTTTGGCTTCATCTATGGCTTTTTGAAAGGGTTGTATTCAAGAAGTGTTCTGTAAAGCTGTATCTTGGTCCCTTCTACATATATAATCTTGATTCCTTCTCAAGGTCTAGATTAGGCTTTGCAAGGATG
>NC_056727.1:677633194-677730694 GCF_019279795.1 Protopterus annectens | reverse complement strand
GGACCCCTGCCATAAACAAGCTATACAACAGAGGGAGGAAACTAGTACAGAAAAGAGTAAAACCCCAAGAAGAAAAGACATCCCTGATCAGTATCAGCAAGAAACTACGATCCCTCATTAAATCATCCAAGGCTAGTTTCGAAAGAAAAATTGCCAATGACTCCAAAGATGACCACAAAGCGTTCTTTAGCTATGTCAAGAACCTAAGTGGAAACTCTCAGATCTGCTCTGAGTTAGTGCAGAATGGCACAAAATACACTGAACCAACTGATATTGCCAACATTCTGGCAGACAGGTTTAGTGCAAACTTCATCCCCCTCTCGCCCCCTAAAGGTCCATAACCATACCAGAAGAATGTAGGGCCCCGTCAGTCACAGACACACAGGTTAAAACAGCCCTATCCAAAGCCAAAAACACAGCTTCAATGGGACCGGATGGTGTCCCAGGCTGGGTCTTACAAAAGCTCCAAAATGAACTAACCCCTCACTTTAATACACTGCTCAAACTCAGCCTTTCTACAGGCTACGTACCCACAGAGTGGTGCACAGCAACAGTTATCCCGCTCCACAAAGGTGGAGCCACAACGGACCCCGGGAACTATCGCCCTATAAGCCTGACTAGCCTGGTCTGCAAGGCTATGGAATGCATCATCATGGAACTCATTAACAGAGACATTGAGAACCTCCAAACCTTGGACCTTACCCAGTTTGGCTTTAAGGGCAGATCATGCCTCCTAAACCTGGTGGACTTTTTTGAGACTGTTACCAAGGCATTAGACAAGGGAATGGAGGTCCACACAGCCTGCCTAGACCTCGCAAAGGCTTTCAACACCATTCCCCATTCTAGTATTATAGACAAGCTCACCAACTTGAACATATACCCCTACGTCACGAGATTGGTTGCCAACTGGCTCATGGATAGAACCCACATGGTGAGAATTGCAGGCTCTACGTCCGACTCTAAACTGGTTACAAGTGGCTTCCCCCAGGGCTCAGTCCTAGGATCCCTCCTGTTCGGTATATACTTCTCAGAGATACAGGCAAGCATAGGAGGGCTATGGCTGACCAAGTTCACAGACTGCAAACTAGGGGCCATAATTGATTCTCCGGCTGATACAGACCCTCCAGATGGGTCTCACTGAGACGGATACCTGGTGTCAAAATCATGGCCTCAAGCTAAATGCCAAAAAGTGCATAGTCATCCCCTTTAGAAAAAACAAAGTACCCGCGAACTACAACATAGGTGGGGTAGACCCCTAAATACAGAAAAATGTAATAAGGGATCTGGGGACCCAAGTAGATGGTAATCTCTCCTATGATAATCATATTGCCAAGGTGGTTAGAAAATCCTTCTATATGGCCCACCTAATCACAAAAGGCTTCGCATCTAGAACAAAAGAGGTTATTGTGCTTCTCTACTCATCACTCATTAGACCCATCATGGAATACAACACCCCATTTGGGATGTACCTTACAAGACACCTGCAACAGCTGGAAAGACCACAAAAGTACTTCACCAAGAGGATTACTGGCCTCAAACAGATGCCCTATGCAGCCCGACTTAAACTCCAGCTGTATTCTGTTGCATGCTGCTTACTCAGAGGTGGTCTCTGCCTGACATACAAGGCCATACCCAACCCAGAATTGATGGACATGCTCCACCTAAAAAAAAAAAAATACAAATCCAGGAGAGCCACACGCTCTAGAGATATAAACCTCACCACAACAATAAATAGGACATGCTGGAGGGGATAGATTCCTATCCCAGAGACTCCCCATGCTTTGGAACAGGATTCCAGTATACATCAGGCAGAGCCCCTCACTAACACTCGTCAAGAGAAACCTTGACGGGTGGATGGGAAACCGAAAATTTACCCCAGGTATCACTGCAGTGGCTCTGCTGGACAGTGGCGCAGGGAACTAATGGCTCTGCTGGGCGGACGCACAGGGAACCAATCTAAGGGGGTGGCGAAAGCCAACACATTCTGGCTAGGCTTATAAATGGCCTTGGGCAGATAGCCTAGTACTTACCTATGAACATATATATATATATATATATATATATATATATATATATATATATATATATATATATATATATATATATATATATATATATGTGTATATATATATATATATATATATATATATATATATATATATATATATATATATATATATATATATATATATATATATATATATATATATATATATATATATATATATGTATATATATATATATATATATATATATATATATATATATATATATATATATATATATATATATATATATATATATATATATATATATATATATATATATATATATATATATATATATATATATATATATATATATATATATATATATATATGTATATATATATATATATATATATATATATATATATATATATATATATATATATATATATATATATATATATATATATATATATATATATATATATGTATGTATGTGTGTATATATATATATATATATATATATATATATATATATATATATATATATATATATATATATATATGGATTCACTTTATAAGGTCGAAATCTTGAAATTTCAAATTTCAGAATCTTGAGGCCATAAAGTGGAAAGCCAAAAACCGCAAAAGACCAGAAATGCAAAATTCAAAATTTGCATGTCGGAGATGTTGTATTAGTGGTTCTGCCATTCCACCGTGTTCATGGATTCAGGTAAGTGGATGTTCTTCATCTCACATTGCTGCAGTCCTTACACTTGGGTAGTCCGCTGTCCTCGGTCGGCCCGAATATCAAAGTATTAGGCTGACGTCGGTCAAGGCGCTTAAGACTGACATCAGGACGTCAGGGTACAAATGCGCATGACCGACGTCATATCCTCAGTCTTTTTTGCTGCATGGTCCGATGCAGAAGCAGCGTTGCAAGTGCCGTTCGGCGTTCTGAAATTTTTCGAATTCGGAGTTTCAGACCGAGTCAAAGTTGGCTAAGTCCCCGTTGGGGAATATTTTAGTTTTTCTTGCCTCAGTGGTTTACCGGATGTCAGAAAAAGTGAATAACTGTATTTCTTGTGGGAAGCAGATACCGCATAGAGATTATCATACTTTGTGTATTCCTTGTTTGGGGCCTGAGCACGGCGTTGTTGGGTGTCGCTTTTGTGCTAGGTTTAATAAGCGCACTATTAGCGAAGGTTAGATTGTGCCAGGTTGGTCTTCGAAGCGGTGCAATTACAATATGCCGTCGGATGCTCCGGCGCTTCTTCAAGAAGCGCAAAGACAAAGCAGCTAAACCCAGGCAAGAAGAGTCCGTGCGGACGCCGGTTCTTTAGAGGTCAGTGGAACCGGTGGTTCCACCGGAGGCTTCTCTGGAGTCCCAGGGGGAGACTTTGATATTGCAGGATGTGGCCTCTCAGGAGGCAGGTCAGGCTGAAGGGGCTTCTCAGGTTTCTGTACTCCCCGCCCTTCCTAGGGTGGTTAGGCCCTCTCCTTCTGTTTCCAAGGCTTCTCCCAGAGGCAGGCCAGGTTTAGCTTCTGTTGGTGTCACTCCTAGTTCTTCAGGATCTGTGCCCAAGAAGCACATGCTCAAAATGGCAGAAGATTTAATTACTTTGATTAGAGGTTCTTTGCCCCCTCCTGATAAGAGGCCTAGGGTGGAACCAGAGTTGGGGAGTTTTGAGCAGGTTTCGGATGTTTCAGAGTCTTTGGCTGAAGACTTGCAGGAGTATTCTCCTTATTCTGATTCTGATGTGGATGATTCTACTCCTTCTGCTTCTCCTCCAGAGGATTTTTCTTTTTCAGAGACTCTTCATTCTATGAGGGAACATTTTAAGTGGGAAGGTCAGGACTTCTCTGATTCCAGGAAAAGGCTTAGGGAATTTTTGCTTTTACCCCAGCATAGGCCTTTGGCTATTCCTCCTGTTCTGGATGTTGTGGAAGATGTGTTTGCAGAAGCTTCACTTAATCCTGACTCTTTGCCTCCTGCTCCTGTTAAACCGGACAGGTATTACAGGGTGCCTGAAGCTCATAAATATCTGTATAAGAGTCCTAGGGCAGACCCAGAAACAGTTAGTCAGGGACCTAAGGGTGTCAAGGCCTCTGTGGTAAAAAATCCGGTTCCTCCAGATAGAGGCCAGAGCTTTGGATAGATGGGGAAAGAAAGTCTATACTTCTTCCACCTTAGCTATGAGGGCTTTGAATTGCCAGTTTCACATGTTGAAATATCAAAACTATCTTCTTTCTCAATTGAAGTCTAAGGTAGATGCTCTGGCGGAAGGCATTGAGTGTAAAGAATTACAAGATTTGGTACATGTTTCTGAACAGGTGGGTAAGCATTCTTTACAATGTGGATTTGATGCTGTACAGGCCTCGTCTAGGGTGGCTGCCACTGGGTCAGTTCTTCGGAGGCACGCCTGGCGGAGGGATCAGAACTTATCTGACCATGTTAAGACAAGGATTTTAGATGCTCCTTTACAGTCTGATGTATTGTTTGGTTCACCTGTGGAGGCAGTTTTAAAGAAAATGGAAGACAAGGCTAAGTCTATGCAGACTGTTAAAGATTTTTGCAAGTTCAGCCTCCAGTTTAGTAGGAATTGGCCTGCTAAGGGGTGGGCGTGCCCTTCTTATGATTCACAGTCGAGGGGAAGATGTAGGTGTGGTAGAGGTAGAGCACAGGGCTCTTCCAGACCTAGAACAGCGAGTTCACCTGCACAGTCTTGGTGAGGGCAGGGGCCAGTCCTTTCGTAAACAGGCCCAATGACCTACCTTTTCAGCTGCCAGAGCCTTCTTGTCTGGCAGCACCTTTGGGAGGAAGGTTGGCACTTTTCAAAGAAAATTGGAATTTAATTACCCAGGACAGATGGGTATTGGATATTATACACCAAGGTTACAGGTTTTATTTCCATACCTTGCCTCCTTTCAAAGGCATGCCAGACGTTCCTCCTCAGCAAAGAATGGAGGCTCACAAACAAATTTCTCTGCTGCTGCAAATAGGGGCCATACAGCCGGTCCCTCTGCCAGAAGTAGGCCTAGGATTTTATTCTCGCCTGTTCCTAGTACCAAAGAAGGGGAACACGTGGAGACCAATTTTGGATTTATCTATCCTCAACACTTATTTGGACATTCCCAAGTTCAAAATGTTGACGTTACAACAGCTTTTACCTCTGCTGGGCAAAGATCACTGGATGGTGACTCTGGATCTCAAGGAAGCTTACCTTCATGTTCCTATCAGGCTAAGTTGCAGGAAGTATCTGCGTTTTCGAGCTGGGACTTCTCATTATCAGTTCTCTGCATTGCCCTTTGGCTTATCTACTGCGCCCAGTGTGTTCACAAAGGTTCTGGCTCCAGTGATAGCTTTCTTCAGGCTAAAAGGAATACAGATCTATCCTTATTTGGACGATTGCCTGATTCTGGCCAAAGGAAGGGACGAGCTTCTTCATCATTTGCAATACGTGATAGCAGTGCTAAGATGCCTGGGGTATTCTGTGAACGAAATAAAGTCCAGTCTAGTACCCTCTCAAGACATGTGCTTTCTGGGTGTGAGACTGAATACAGCATCCCAGATGGCCTTTTTGACCCCGGACAAACAAAAGAATCTTTCCCTTTACTTCCATCAATTGTCTCATCAGTCCAGGCTGACTGCAAGGACAGTCCTTCTAGCCTTGGGGTTCATGGCATCTTGTATTCTGGTACTTCCCAATGCCAAACTGCATATGAGGAAGCTACAATGGTATCTCAAAAATGTATGGACACAGCACTGCCAAGATATGGACACTGTCATTCAGGTAATACCTTGCATTCAAAAGGAATTTTTGTGGTGGGCTCAGGAATGTCACCTAAACAAGGGACTCTCTGTGACCCGGCCAGAGGCGAGTCAGATTCTAACGACAGATGCCTCAGACAAAGCTTGGGGAGCTCATCTAAATGGAAAGTGGATACAAGACACGTGGCCTGCCAGACTACAACATCTACATATCAACTTGAAGGAGATGTTAGCAGTCCAATTTGCTTTAATAGCTTTCAAGGATTTACTTCTTCCAGGGCAGGTGTTGGTTCTAACAGACAACACAACTGTCATGTGGTACATCAACAAGCAAGGGGGAACACATTCTTATCCTCTATGCAGGCAAGCAATGATTTTGTGGGAGACTGCTCTCAATTTACAACTCAATCTTCAGGCAAGGTTTCTGCCGGGAGCACACAACTCCTTAGCAGATGTGTTGAGCAGATGAATTATGGATCCCCACGAGTGGAAATTGGATCCTCATGTATTTCAGAAATTGACAGTGTTATGGGGAACTCCAGACATAGATCTGTTCGCTTCTCCACTAAACTACCAGCTGCCAAAGTTTTGCACAAAAAGGTTTCATCCCACAGCTTGGAAAGTGGATGCTCTTTCTTTCAATTGGAGCAATCTTCATGTGTATGCCTTTCCACCTCTGCCTCTCCTCCCAAAGGTACTCCTAAAGGTCAGACAGGACAAGCCAAAGATGATTCTAATAGCTCCAGATTGGCCTCTACAGCACTGGTACCCATTACTGAGAAGTCTGGTTCGGGAGCCTCCATGGCCTTTGCCTTCGATTCCACACCTGCTGTCTCAAGAGAACAGTCATTTACTCAATGTCAAACTTCACTCTCTTCACCTAACAGCCTGGCATATTCTGTTTTAAACCCTGGAGGGTCTCAGCTTCCGCAGCAAGTTTTGAATGTTATTTTGGAGGCCAGAAGGCCTAGTACAAGGAAAGTCTCGCAGATAAATGGAAGAGATTTTTATTTTGGAGTGCAGCAAAGGAATTTGATGTTGCTAAGCCTAATTTAAGTGTGGCTCTTCAATATCTTGCTGAGTTACTGGACAAAGGATTGTCCTTCTCTTCTATTAAGATTCATGCTGCAGCAATTTCTGCTCACTATGACTGTGATCCACCATTGTTTTCTCATCCTTTGTTTAAGCAATTCCTTAGAGGGCAAAGAATATAAGACCCCCACGTAGAGCTCCTACTCCTGCTTGGGATCTCAATTTTGTGTTGGAGAAACTCACTCTACAACCTTTTGAGCCTGCAGCTACTGCCGAGTTGAAATATTTATCATGGAAGACTGCTTTTTTGTTGGCCATTACCTCTGCGAGAAGGGTTTCTGAATTGCAGGCCCTTATGGCAGTTGAGCCTTTCTTAATTTTTCATAAGGACAGGGTATCTTTACGTACTAATCCTTCCTTTATGCCTAAGGTGGTTTCTAGTGTGGCTTTAAACCAAACTATTCATTTGCCTACTTTTTATGCAAACCCCAAAATAAGGGGAAAAGATTTTGCATACCTTGGATATACACAGGCAGTTAAGATATTATTTGAGCAGAACTAAAGGGTTCAGGCAGTCTCAGCAGTTGTTTGTTTCTTTTGCTTTGGGTTCTCAGGGCAAGCCTGTGTCAAAACAAACTATTTCTAAGTGGATTGGGTTGTGTATTGCTTTCTGTTATTCCCATCATGGTAAGGAGGTTCCAGCTGGGATTAGGCCTCATTCCACTAGAGCTACTGCCACTTCTACAGCCTTTTTAAGGGGGGTGGCAACTAAAGATATTTTGGAGGCAGCTACTTGGAGTTCAGTGCATACATTCTCTAAGCATTATCACCTTCCTCTTTACTCTAAATCTAGGGCTGGGTTTGCCACTGCTATTTTACAGGGCATTTTGGCAGCTCCTACTACTTTATAGTTTTGCCATCCTCCCTTACCTCTGCTTTGGGATTCTACCCAAGTGTAAGGACTGCAGCAATGTGAGATGAAGAACATAGTAGTTTTGTACCTACCATAAATGTAGATGTTCGAAGATCCACATTGCTGCAGTCCAATTTACCCTCCCTCCTTCCCCTCTGTTGTTAGAGGCGGTTGTTTGGCTTGGGTTGTAAATACTGTACATATTGTATATATTGTTTATATGATTAGTGCAAGGGTGGTTAGTTGTTTTTTGCTGTCTTTTGGTTTTGACCTTACTGTTTAGGGTCTTCTGACATCTGGGGCAAGAAAAGACTGAGGATATGACGTCGGTCATGCGCATTTGTACCCTGACGTCCTGATGTCAGTCTTAAGCGCCTTGACCGACGTCAGCCTAATACTTTGATATTGGGGCCGACCGAGGACAGCGGACTACCCAAGTGTAAGGACTGCAGCAATGTGGATCTTCGAACATCTACATTTATGGTAGGTACAAAACTGTACTTTTTGTTTAACGGTTTTGGGCTGGGGCTGTGGTGTGTGTTAGTGTGTTTTGTTACAGTGGTGTGTGTGTGAGGGGAATGTTGCTTGTGTGGTGGTGTTTCTTGTGTGTGTATGTAGTGCGACCTTGGAGTTAGTATATTTAAGTAGGGGGGGCATGGGGTCGCAGCTCCCCTGCATATAGTAAGGGTAGGTCTGTGTGTTTAGTTGTGTGTGTTGTATTGCTTTTTTGAAAGTGTCTGGAGGTATGCGTGTTTGTATGTGTAGTGTATGATGTGTGTTTTCGCGATTTTGGGTTTCGTGGTTGTCTGGTTTCGGTTATATGGATTTTCGACTTCATGGTATCGAGATACTGAAATTCGATATTTCAGTATTTCGAGATTATGAAGTGAATCATATATACACACACACACACACACACACACACACACACACACACACACACACACACATATATATATCTATGTTTATATGTTGCATTTACCCCTGCCCTTGTAAGCTATGTCTGAAGAGATTCCAGAGTAGTCCAGTTCACTTACCCAGTTAACAAATAGGCAAGTTAAAATAAAATGAAATAAAAGGGTAGTCAAAATAAATGCCTAAAAATAGTGTTAAAAATAAGAATGAAATAAAGTGGTGGTCAAAATAACCAATATTTAAACTGAGGAAATGCCTAAAAGTGAAGAAAAGATTGTTATGAAAATAAATATGCTGTGTTTCTGTGGTGCATAATGGGACACCCTTATAAGACTTGTTACTGAAATTATATATAGATTGTTGGGGTAATGGTGCAGATTAATTTAGTTCAAAAAGTAAAATCTCATTTACATCATAGATTATTATTTTTTTTCACTTAAGAAGTACTTCAGCTTTATCTGTGGTTTTAGTTTGTTTAGTGCTTCTTACTACTGATTTTGGTAACTTGCTCATTTCTGGCTTTGTTTCTCTAGGCCATATATGACGGTCTGCAAAGATCAGCATTGTTATTTTGTTAAAAATAATAATAAATTAAAATAGCTCCTAGAATTGAACTAGGTAGTGGAACATGATGCTATCCATGCCAGAAACTTTGGAGAACAAAGCAGAAAATTAATGATTCCACCAATCATCCTGACAGGTCATGGTCCTGGATAATGTATCTGAAGGCTAACGGAGGGTTGAATTAAGAGTTTGGAAATACACAGAAGTTGTAAACTGGGACATTGTTTTATATAAAACACAAAATGTGCAATCTATTCTGAAGATTAAAAAAATGTTTAATATTTAGATTGGGGTTTAAGATCAAAGGCAGTACTGAGCCTTGAAGCTCATGTTTAACAGAATCACTTAGATGGATAAACAAACTAGCCCAGAAAGGAGCTATGAGCATGGTTTGCCTAGAGTTAAGAAAAACGGTTCTAACGAGTGTAATGATCAATGTGCAGCTATCTTGGCCAGTTAAGCTGCTGATGAAGCAAAAGTGAAAACGCTTTTGCTGTTCTTTATTAAATTTCTCATTGAAGCATTGTGTCTTAGGATTGAGTGTTAGTTTACAATACTGTACTAGTCAGCAGGACAGAATGGGTAATGGCATTTGCAAATCTTTCTTAGCAAAAGTTACGAACTACCCAATAAGTGCCACAGCCCTTCAATAACCTTTCGCAATAAGGAAAACCATAAAAATTAGCGATGGTAAATCCTGGTGGAAATCAGCAACACTGCATCAAAAACCTCCAAAAAATAGTGACTGAGCAAAAAAAAAATCAATGTTCTTTTATTGCAAAGAAACTGGAGTTTGATACGCACCGTTATACTGTGTTTATTATTATTTAGTTGATTAGGATATTTGAGCATGTTTGTTGCTGTTGGTATTCGTGTTCAGTTTTGTTGAACTAGATGCATTATAATATAGGTAGATATATTTCATGAATTGAAGCATCATAAAGTTTTCAGTTTTGCTTTAAGGGGGGGACTATTGCACAAGAAAATGCGTATATGTTTCCGCTTCCTGTTGGCGCCAATTTCAAATCAAATGATAGTTTTGCACAAAGTTTAAGGGGCGGAACTTGTTGTATAGGATATTCTACGAGTATCCGCTTCCTTTTGGCGCCAAATTTTGCATATAATGATTGTTTTATTTTGTATTAAAGGTTCTGAAGAAGCCCATGAGTTGAGTGGATGAAAGCGCTTAACCTTATCCAATTGATGTATGGTTTTGATGTGTGATTCCAGTTGTATCGCCAGTTTCTTTGCAATAAAAGAACATTGATTTTTTTCGCTCAGTCACTATTTTTTGGAGGTTTTTGATGCAGTGTTACTGGTTTCCACCAGGATTTACCATTGCTAACTTTTATGGTTTTCCTAATCGTGAAAGGTTATTGAAGGGCCATGGCACTTATTGGGTAGTTCGTGACTTGTATTTGTAAGTTCTTCGGATTTTATTCAGTAGTATCTAAACGTAATAATCCATTAATTAGCCTCTATGTATAGCTGCTTGTCCACACTGTGTCTAAGCTAGTATTTGAGTTTAATTTCTGTGTTCTTTGTTCTACTACTGATATATTGTATTTTTGGATGTTCAATGTGGAGCTTTTCATCCCCGGCCTCCACTGAAAAGGATATGTGTACAGTCGGACTTTCCTGGTAAGCAAATATAAAATAAAATATTGTAGGACATAAAGCCAAGTGCTTCTTTAAGTTAGGAAAGAGAGATGCAACAGCCATTGTGCAGTGAGGGTAAAATTGAGGAAAGGAGGCAAGGGTAGGCTGGTGGACCAGACATTGCACAGCTTACTAACTACAGAAGTGCAAATAATACATTTCTGAAACAAAAATTTGCGGTAGAAATACATTCTTTAGAATGGAAATAGTAGTCACATTGAAAGTATACATGGAAATGAAATGACCTTTTAAGACCATCTTAAGGCAAACAGTTTAAGAAGGTAGAAAGGAAGGCTCCAAAATACTGGGATGAAAAGAGGAAGCCTAATCAAAAAATCTTGCCTGTGAGTCGTACAGTTTGTGTGCTTCATGGTGTAATATTCCCACTACATTTGGAATAGCCCATTTGGCAGGTAATACTGAGGACGCACCACAGTGTATGACGGTCATTCTTGCTGTAACTGAGGAGAACTTTACAATGTATATTTGTTATTACTGCTTTAAGGTTTGACTAGAATTGGTGGTCTTCTGATAGTTTTATAAGTATAATTTAAAGTTTATTTTTTTCTGATTTTGATTGTGGTTTTATTGAATGAGTTTATCACATGCCACATAGATAATTTCACATACAGAATGCTGTAACTGAACTCAGAAATCAGAAAAAAGATTAACTTGTTCAGCAACTTTTAGAAGTCCCTAGTAAGTGACCCAATATTAACAGCACTTAAGAGCACTTAAATCTTATTGACCACTCCGAATCCCTGTTAAAATCTGGTCTTATACTAGGGACAAACAAGAGATAGTGCCAATCAGCAAAGAACAGTGGCAGATGGTAAAAGAGCTTTTTAAAATCTGTTAGATACTTCCCTTTGCCACACTTGCAAAGAAAATGTGTGGCAGAAGAAAATGTATAGCAACTTTTAATGCCATTCGTTTTTCAGATGTGCACTTTTTCTGCGGTCTGCTTAATAGTGCTAAGTACTTCAATTTCCAAGGCTTTGAGAGCCAGAAAAACACATCTAACTAACTTTTACACTTAATTCTTTTCTGTAATTGGTAGTAAATGGAGCAGATAAAGCTTCATGCTGAGCAATGAATTATGATCTGGCCTGCACTCGTAACCCATTATTGTGCTCTTAATATACCAAGAGCTTCACCTCTCGCAGTGAAGTTCTTGGCATCCTGTATCTTGAACAGGCATAAATTGGTTATGATCAGAGACCTGACCATCATTCTGTAACTTTGTGTTTGACTTGTTTGTTTTGACAATAATTATTAAAACTGTTTGCATCTTTATTTTGCTGAAATATGGAAGGAAAGGTTCTACTTTTGGATGCTTATTTGGTATAACGTGCCTAGGCTGCACATTTGAGTGTTTGTTGCTGTGATTTGTTTTGAAATGGTATGACTGTGTGTATTAAATGTTCAGTAGCTTTGCTTTAAAATACAATTAGAAAGAAATCTGTGGGTTCTGACCACTCCTATTGCATTCATTTGTGGAAATGAAATAGTTAAAGTACATTGTACTGATAGAAAGAGCCACGCCCCCCACCTTTGATCTTTCTTTCTCTGACTTTATTACATATCTCCTCATATGCTCAAAGCTATATATTTATTTATTCTGCTTCTGTCCTTTTAAAATCTTTCCGAAAATGGGGATGTTTAGAGCAAAATGTGTGTGGCTACTTTTTTGTCTCATTTTTGTTGCCTTGTTTTGTGCCTAGAGTTTGCTACCCTTTCAGATTCCCAAAGTGGGGAATTTTTCACTGAAACATTAAATTTTGCAAGAACCACAAATAAGCCCAGGCACTGCTGACTGGAATTCATTTCTTTGCCAAAATAAAATGTCATTGTTGTAGTATACGAGAGCTATTTGGATCATACTTAGGTGTTTCAGGCAAGGAATAATTGTTTTATGCAACAATCAGAAAAGTTAGAAAATATTTATTGCCCTAAAGTCTCGAGACATGTAGAAAGACTGCTGTGCACTGATCAACACATTGGTTAGAGCTTTCCCAATGTGAAAACTGAAACTTAGAAAAAAGCCAGATCAGTTTATTGACTTGGGTAAAATTCAGACACTGGCCAGTTGTTGCACAGCCTGAATGCCAGCAAATAAGAAATTTGGAAAAAGTAAAATAAAATCTACCAGAAGAGCATAAGAAAAAGCTCTGGCATGGAAGAATTGTGCAGCTGTTCAGCAAACGTGTCAATGGCACAAAAGGTAACAAAGTTGCCTTTGGTGCACAAGACTCTGGGTTCTATTACTTTACCAGGTAGATCAATTACTGACATTGCAGTGCAGTAGGTGGGGGTGGGTATTGCATTTCTGAATGTGTGTCCTTCAGATGAGATGTTAAACAGAGGTCCCATATGATAGAGTTGGTGGCAGTAGCTCAGGTAGATGTAAGAGATCCCACAGTACCTATTGAAGAGAGTATGGGTCCTTTATATACAAAAAGAACTCTTATTTACATAGTTACGAATATACAAATACATAGATATACAAATCATAAATATGATTTATTTTACAATCATACTAAATTTCAGCCGCGGTAGTGCAGTGGTAGCATTGTCTCCTCACAGCAAGAGGCTCTCCTGTTCGATTCTCTGCTGGAGCACCTTCTGTGTGGAGTCTGCATGTCCTCCCCGTGGTTGAGTGGCGTTCGAAAGACATGCGTGAATGGGCATGCCTTCGTTAAAGGTTGCGCATCAGGCTGGCACCTCGGCACCTTAAAAATCAACTGCCAGTCATTAGCGGACCGGAGTTCCGCTGTGGCGACCCCTAACCAGGAAAAGCCAAAAGAAAAACAAAACTAAATTTCATCCTTATTAGACCCCTCGTTCCCTTTTCTTTAACCATCTGATTTTACTTCATATTGTTGCTAAAATCATTTACCATTGAACATTATTTTTTCATTCCATGTAACATAAAATAACTTTATTTTTTTAACACATTCTTTACTTCTATTCTTATAATATCCATATTTAATCATTTCCATGTTTATTTTATCTACTTCTTTTATATCTTGAAGAGAACTTCTTTACATAGTTATCCCCATAACTTTTCTACTGTGATTTCAAAAACATGTTCCACAGTTGTTTGTTGTTGATGATATAAACGTATTGCATCACTTTTCTTTTTATATGGCATATTTCCTGTTACTAGCAACTTATCTATTACCATCCATCCATCTCCTGAAAAAAATCTTGACATTCTAATTTCTGATTACACCATTTGCTTATTTGTATAGCTTTAATTTTTATCTGTTAGGTTTTCCCATGGTTTTACATAGTAATGTTTTATCATTACATTACTTTTCTTTTTCTAGATCATCAGTTTTTATTTTCCACAAAAGTATTATTTCTTAGTAACATTTTATTTCTTCATTTATACATTCTTTCTCTTTTACTCTTTTTTACCATACCCCAAAATTTATCATACTTGTATTTGCACAATTGTACTACTAATATCTTATCTCTTTCATTTATCCGCTTTAACATTTTGTAGAAATTTAATGACTAGGTCTGTACCACTGGGTTAATTAACCCTAAACCTAATTCTTCTTTGCATATAAAACTCTCTTTACTGGGTTTAATCTAGAACCTTGTATAAATGAAAAAAATATATCTGCAGTAATTCCTGTTCAAATACTGTTGGCAAAATAAATACACTTGCTAAATATGCTGTTTTTCCCATCAGTATTGAATTTATGAAATAAAACTTTTTTTCTGAATGATAATTTATATGTTCTACAGAAAAGATGGGTTTGTTTTATTAATTCTGTTCTTTTCCCCCATTGAATTCTACTTACATCTTTACTCCCAAATTTTATACCTAACACAGCAATTTATTTCATTGTAAAATATATACCCATATCTTCACTACATCACCTAAACCTTTACTTTTCACTTTATTTAAAGTCAGCCCTACCACCTCTTGCCACTCATTTGTGCAAATTACCACTTTAATCCAAAGCATTTTTTATTTATTTATTATAATGTCATCTGCTTATGTTAACAGAACTGAAATTCTTAACCCTTCAAGTACTGTGTACCCCACCTCCTTCATTTTTAAATTTTTCACATATAACATTCATAACAAATACAAAGAGAATACAACTCATTGGACATACTTGTCTTACACCACTCTTCATATGTACCTATTAGCTTAACCAGCCATTTACATGTATTTTTATTTTATTACTACTAATATATGCTGAGGTACATAGTTTCCTAACTCTCACTTGTGTTATATTTGTTCATAATCACCCATAAGATTTCATGTCCAATTGTATCAGATGCCTTATTAAAGTCCCCTACCATGGTATTTGCTCCTTTTCTATTCATAATGTCATCCACAATTTCTCTAACTATGATTCATGATTCTTGGCAACCTTTCCCCATTATACATTTTCCATAACATTTTATATTTTAGTTTCAAACTTCTTTAGTCTTATTTTGATAATGATCTTATAATCATTATTATTCAGTATGATCAGTCTCCAGTTTGTCTTCCATCTTCATTCTTCCATATGAATGTAAGTATTCCACTACATAATTCTTTGTACATAACACCTTAATTTAACAATTAATTAAAAATATTGAAATATTTTCTTTGCCAGTCCCTTACATTTTTATATATTTGATACTGTATTCCATGTGGTCCTGCAGCCAAATCTATATTTACTTGTCCTTATACTTTATCTAGCTCATTTAGAGAAATCTCCTTTTCCATCTCTTTAGTCTCTTTTTCTGAAAAAGTTTTTCCTTTCCATGTTTTTTTCACTACTTTTTTCTGTAAACATTTCTTGTACATAAGTATGCTGCGGTGGTACGGCGGTAGCGTTGTTACCTCACAGTAAGAGGTTCTCCCGTTCGATTCTCTGTTTGGCTTGGGAGTGCCTTCTGTGTGGAGTCTGCATGTCCTCCCCACGGTTGGGTAGTGTTCGAAAGACATGCGTGCATAAATGGGCGTGCCTTCGTTGAAGGTTGGGCGTCGAGTTGGCACCTCAGCATTTCGTAAAAATCTACTGCCAATCATTAGCAGACCGGAGTTCCACTGTGGCGACCCCTTACCGGGAAAAAGCCGAAAGACCAACAACACCATTGTACTACACTATTCACAATCTTTTCCTTAGTTCTTTCTAGTTCTCATTTTACATTTTTATTTCTCTCATTACACTACCATCTTCCTTTTTCTAATCTGCTTAAGTAACTCAGTTCTCTTTTCCTTGTAAAAATATATTTGCTTATGTAGCAATTCTTGTATTTTTTCTTGATTTTTTTCGTATATTTCTTTATTCTTTGTCAAAGTACTTTCTATCATGTTCTAAATCTTCTGGTCCATCGTTGTTCTTTTATATTTTTCTTTCTTTTCTTTTCTTGCATCATATTGCCATTGTAAAAAAAAATCCTTAAATATCTATCATTCAGACCAGTTTTTATAAGATGTTCTCATAGTAATATGATCTTTCCATAACTGCATTTCTAATCCCTTTACTTCTTTATTCCATGCTTTCTCGTGTATCCTTTTTATTCCTTTGCCTATTTTAATATATTCCTTGTTTTCCTTTGTCCTAGCCACATTGCAATATGATCAAAAAGTCATGTCTTAAGTACTTCTCCTTCTCCAGTAAATAAGCGTTGTGATACTGTAAAATAATCTATTTCAGTTCTATGCATACCCTTTTTGTAAATACATGAATTTTTGTCCCAGCGTTTTAACTTATCACATCTTATAACTTGTACCATTTTTCTTGTATCATTTCCTTTCTTTTTACATACTTCTCTAAAATCACACTTAGTCTCATGTTATTGTAATCATATTTATCACTACATAGTCTAAAATCTGATGAAATAACCTTTTTCTTTCTTTACAATTAATATAAGCATATACTGTTATAATTCTTTCCATTTGAAATGTACAATGGTTAATCTTCCCATTTTTGCCATCTAGTATCTTTACTGTGGTTCTGCAGGATATGGCTATTCCAAAACATTTCTCATTTCCCAAATTCCAGATATTTCCTCCTCATAGTTTCTCTGTTTGTAATCTTCATTTGCTAAAAATCTGGTCTTCAAATATAGTTACATCTACATGACATGTATTACACCCCTCCAAAATCCCTATTCTTCTTGCTATATTCTTAATACTATTTACATTTACAGAAAGCAATCTAAAATTTTAATTTTCTCTTTTCCTTAGATTCATGGCTCCATATGTTTGTAGCTGATTACTAGGTTAGCTTAATAGGTCCATTGTAAACCTAGACAATTTCCTTCCCAAATGTGAGAATCTAACACTGTATTTTGTGGCTGTGACTCAAACACCTTAGCCATTAAACCTTCCTCCAGTCATTAGCTGTATATATTCTTTTTCATCTATTTCGTTTCTTTTTCTTTTTGTACTTATCCCTTTAAAATTTCATTTTCTGTCTTTTACCGTAGAATCCTTTTTATCTTTTACTACCTCCCAGTTTGTCATCTTCATCACTTATTTCAGAACTGCCTTCTGTCGTAACATTTATAATTTGTTTTCTTCTTTCTTTTTCCTTATTCTTATTTTAATTTTTGCAGTCCTCCATAAATGTCAAATTTTGTTACATTTATAATATTTCAGTTCACATTTTTGTATCATGTCCCATTTCCCCACAAATTTAACATTTTCTTTTGTCACAGGTATTTTGCAAATTTCCTACATTTCTACAAAAAAATAGTTTTATGTTGTCCCGTGTTTTATGACGCCCCATTCCCCTCCATATTTATATGTGGTGTATGTATAATTTATTTTTATTTTTCTATTTTTAACACCGTCCCATCCACCAGCCCAGAAATCCCTTTTGTTCTAAATTTTTGCAGTGTCTAGTACTTTGCCAAAACTTTTCAAATGTCCTTTCAAAGTTTCTCTTTCTACCTTGGTTCGAAATTGTACATGAATTTTCTATTTTGTTTCCTTTTAAATGCTTTTATCACATAAATATTCCATGGGTTACAGTCCTTTTTTTCATATTCTCCAAGAAAATTTTCTATTGAAAAAAACAGTCTCAAATATAATGTCACAAAATATTTGTGTTAATAGGAATAAATACTCTTACCTCGTGTGCTTTTACACCCAAAGGAGCTATTAAATTGTCCCACACTTCATATCTGTCTACTTGGTCTTTACATTGAATCCCTGCCACGTAATTCCATTTTTCATTTTCTTCTACCTTCATTTCTGCTACTTCACTTTTGCTGCCTTTTATTTTCTCTGCATACATTTTCTTTTCCATGTTACCACTGTTCTTCAGGATTGTCTCTGCATCCTCCTTTTATGTTTTCTCCATAATGTCCCTCAGGAAACATCTCCTTCATTTTCTGGCTCACTCTGCACCACCAGTTCGTTACGTAAATCATCTCACAACCCTCCAACTGGAGGGTTCTAATTATGTATCCATCATGTGCTGACTCATTTTAATCAAACAGATTTCTTTGAAACCTGTCAGAATCCTGCACACATTCTTGGTCTTGATATTTGCTTTCACCACCATTTCTCTCACCATTCCATCATTTCCTTCTCTCTCCATCTGTCTTCCTGTTTCTCTGGGCCACCTCTGCACATAGAATGGAAACAGGAAAGGCTTCTGAAAAAAATGTCCCTCTCACAACAATGACAAATAGGGAAAGTTTTCTGATGCCCAGGCCAAATTTCCCCTAGTAGTGTATATACCACCTCAGATCTCCCCTGAAAGGAGGCTACTAGCCTAGTGGGATTAATCTAGTCAATAAGGGGTAAATAAAATGAAGTCACAGTTCAAGTTTCAGATTTGGTACAGGAGCTTCCAGTAATGTAAAGGAGAAAGAAAATGTCCTCAGAGGTGTTTAAAATAAGTGAAACATTAAAGGAAATATATAAAGTCAAATAACAGAAGGCTGGAAAAAATAGAGACTAACCATTCAGATTAACCAATAAAATTACAAAAGTCAGTAGCTGAAATGGAAAAGAAAAAGGGCTGTACCTGAGGCTTCTCAACAAGAACTGTTGCAAAAAAAAAAATATATATATATATATATATATATATATATATATATATATATATATATATATATATATATTGGAGCTACAAGATGGTGCACACTGAGAAAACCTGACTCTTTTTCTGCTGTAGTACAGAAACTGGATGAAGTAGACTGCATTAATTGTATAGTGCACTTAAGCAGATGGATTAGTGTTCCACAGCATGATTTATTAATTGAGATAAGTATTAAAAACTGGGGAGAGCAACGTATTTATGGAAAATTGTTATTCACAGTACACTAGGCTTAAGAGAAGCAAGTTTATCCTAACAACCTGGGAATGTGAGAGGCTGGTGTGTGAGATTCAAGCTGATGTGTCTAGCTTTCTTCACAATATTGTTTCCCGGAGGATCAAGTACATTCTTGGGTTCAGAACAGGTTAAGGAGGTAAAAAAAATTACCTAACAAAAGGTGAGCCAACAAACATAAAGGGGCTGTGCTTCTCATTATTGTGATGATAGCAAATCCCATAGAGAGGTTTGCCAGTGAGACTTCAGGTACTCTAAAGGAAAATGTTTCAGCAACAGAAAAAAAAGCACAGGACTAATTAGAACAATCAGGAGTACCTTGGACTTGAACCAGAGACTAGTGTTGCTAGACGAAGATGATCAGGAAGATAACAATCAACATTGTCAAATTAGTGAATAAATGGGTGTTCCTATTACCAGATCGAAAGACCGTAATTGCGAATATGAAAAGAGCGACATGAATTGCGCGAAAGACGGAAACGTCAAATGTCCAACATAGCGAAAATTGAAATGTCGAAGTGTAATGGTTGGCCCGTTTGCGGTATAGTTCCATAAGGTAAGTGTGCGATAGATAGGACTTTAGGGTTAGGATGTGGGTTAAGGTAAGTGAATAGATAGGTAATGTATGTAAGATATAGTATAGTGTTAGAAGTAGGGATTTATTTAACTATATGTATGTGTATTATTTAGTTTTTCTGGGTGTATGTCTGTAGGGGAAGTGTGCGGTAGTTATGGACCTTAGTTAGGGAGGGGTTAAGGATAGTGCATAGATAGTTGTGTATGTGGGGTTTAGTGTAGTGTTGGAAGTAGGGTTTTGTTAAATGTATGTATGTGTATTTATTTTTTTTGGGTGTATGTCTGTAGGGGACGTGTGCGGTAGTTACGAACCTTAGGGTTAGGGAGGGGTTAAGGATAGTGCATAGTTAGTTGTGTATGTGGGGTTTAGTGTAGGGTTATAAAGTAGGGTTTTGGTGCTTTACTTTAGGTTAGAAGTAGGGTTTAGTGTATGTGGTTTATTTATTTTGTTTGGGTAGGTAGTATGTAGCTGGTGGTTGGGTTGGCCGACTGACAGTTTATTTTATTTTTCACTGTTTAGTGAGTTTGGGATTTTCGCGGTTCGCGTTATAGGTGTCGACGTTTTGGTATTCGCATAAAGGGTTTTTCGATTTGGTAATATAGACCCAATAAATGGGATATTATGAAACATCAATCCAGATATAGGAATGGACCTGTGAAATGTGGCTTTGCAAGAAGTGGCTGAGAGAGACTGCGTTAAACTGGAGGGTGAACTGTAAAGCACATATGCTAATATTTAGAAGGGCAATGAAGGGACGAAAATAAAAAGTAACTGAAGTATTAACAAAAAAAAAAAGGCTAAAATTAAAAGTAAAGGAGTCATCTACCACAGGAAAGTATGACATTGACAGTACGCCCCTAAGTGTTGACAGATTACAGAGTTGTTCAGGATTTGGGAACGTATGTGGATAGTTACCTGACTTTTGACTAATGTGTGCCCATTGTCATAAACAAGTATAATTCCCCCTTTGGCATACATCTGTCTAGACACATGCAACAACTGAAATGTCCACAGTGTTACCTTACTAAAAGTACAGGGCCTAAACAATATGTCCTACTTGGACCAAATCAAGGCCCGTCTCTATACTCTGCATCTTATAGACTACTAAGAGGTGACCTTTGTGTAGCATACAAGGCATTCTCCAACCCACTACTTATGGTTTTACTGCACATCAAGTAAAGTGACATCAGAAATACTATGTCTAGGGATCTAAACCTCTACAGCAACATTGACAGAGTGGTTTAGAGAGAAAAACCTCTCTAACAGAGGATACCACTGCTGTGGAACAGACTTCCCATCCACGTAAAGTGGTGCTCATCCCTGTCCATATTCAAGTACAACTTGGGACTTTGGATGGTAAACAGAAAATTTATCCCAGGACTGCCCCTGTACTGCCTATATCCCAAAACACCTGCATGGTTTAGCCTATGTATGGGTCACTTTAAATTATATTCCTGTTGTCTCAATTATTCTCATTATGGGCAGTATATAATTACTGACCACAGGATGGGTAAGATAAACACCACGTGAGATGGGTTAATTTGTGATGCAAGAAGGAAGTTGCCTTGGCTTAAAATGGCCTGGAAGGATGGCTAGCCTAGTACTTAGGTGTAAACTGCAAGTAAAACACATTGCTGCAGCAGGCGTCATTTCCCATTTGCTGTGATATGTTCCAGTGGACTTGTCTGTATGTAAGTAGTAGTTTATTTCAGCATGTGGAAATTAGATTGGCCTAGACCATAGCTAAAAACAGTCCTGAGAGCCAATAACCACCTGGTTCCAAACTACCTGGACATATAAACACAAGTAATCTGTTGTCCGCAAGAGATGAACAGCACAACACTGCCAAAAAGAAGCAATTTAAATTGCACATTTCTTTCTGAGCCATACCATTTAGCAGAACATAAACTAATTGCGCACATAATTCAAAGTGGCATATGTTTTGCTTTTGTTTTATTGCTAGATTACCAGTTCCTAGTCCATCAGACTCTACAAAATTGGCTTTCTACAGTGTTCATGTAGTGCTGCTGTTAATATTTTATGTGGATTTCAAGCTATAAATACGCTAGAAGAATTGCAGAACCAGAGTTCCTCATTTCTTTGATAAACTGCAGATCCAAGAGCAGTGGCATAAGCTTGTAGTTTCCGTTTTCTGCATTGTGTAAGTAACATGCCCTTGAACTGCACTTAATGCAGTAACACTTGTTTACTAGAACAGTGGAGTAGTGGCATAAATACTGCTAACCACCAATAAAACACTTGCAGTGAATTTGTCTTTTGTCTGATTTATTTCCTTTTGTCAGTAATCTAGTTTCATTTTTATGACAGTTAATGGGAATGCATTTAATGAGTTGCTATGTAACCAGTTACTTTATAACTTAACTAAATAGTTTTGCTGCTTTGAGAAGGACGTTCACAATAAATGCTAAATGAGGCATTGTGTTGTTTCATGAAACTTCTGCTATTATTTTTGTTTGTTTGTTTAACCTTGTCTACTTTTCAACAGTAATCATTTTAGTCCGTTCACCCTCATATCGGACCTATCTTAAAACAGTAACATCTACTTAAAAAGTAGACTGGGAGTTGCACTTGTGCTTCTGGACAGTAAGAGTTGCAGACGATGTAATTATGTGGATAATCAGCATGGGAAATAGCCAGAAAGGACACAGTACAGCTCCAACAGTTTATCTCCTGAAGCTGTATGTAGTAGTTACATTTTATAACCACATGAAATGAATAAACAGCTGTTCATCATATTGATCCCTGCTGTAGTAGCCTTAGCTATATTGGCTATATCCTGCAAGGGATGTAACCGTCAACCATCTTCCAAAGTTTCAAGGCACCTTCCACGCTCCCAAATGTAAGACAGTTCGAGTTGAACAGACTAAGACAAGTTTGGGTGCCAAGCCCTTCAGAGTTTTACTGCCGCCAAAGAGTACACTCCTGTAAGGCTTTCAAGGATCGACATTTGGCTTGGTGCTTTTAGTTTACTGAGCAGATAAGTTCCCTTTGAGGAAAAAAACTTCCATTTTCTAAATAGTTTGTGTTTTATCACTTTCCTTATCAGGAAAGTTATTTTAAAGCTAGGAATTTTGTGTGTTGATGGACTGTCACAAGACTGTTTTTCCCCATCAGTTTAGAAGTTTAAAAAAAAAAATCTTTTTCTTTGGCGAAATTGCATTTATTTTACCTTTGGAGGGGGGGGTGGCTGGCTGTTTTTCTGTTAAAGTGACTTTTAAAGACTTGTAGTTTCTGCTGGCATTTGCTGAGTCCCTAATTTTGGCTTGTCCATGGAATAAACTAATGGTCCCATCATTGGTCCTCCTTTCAGCTACAAAAAAAAAAAAAAAAGATAAACAGTCATTGCCACCACAACAGGCTAACAGTTTGCCTCAGTCTCAGATTTGTGACTGTACTATGACCAGTTGCAACTCAGACTACTCATATTTTACCCTGGTGCAACACCTACAGCCACTATGGACCAGCGCTAGCCACATTCTTTGTAGCTGTTGGGGTCCCCTGAGTGGGCTAGGGAGAACCACTTTTTTCAGTCTTTAGAGAGGGAACAGGGAAGGCTTTCCTGATGTGTCCAAATACTGTGCCATCCCTGGGAAGCCATTGCTAACATAGTTCATAGTTGGCCCCATTTTTCCTGTAAGAAAAGAAAAGAAAAAACTAAGCATGTGTCTACTCCTCATATTTTCTTAGGAGTATTTTACTGGGTCTGGCTCAGGGTTTAATTCAGGCTGTTGATCCTTCTTGTAAAGTAGTTTCTGGTAAAAGAAACAGGGTAACTTATTTCCTGAAGAAATTCAAGATTCTGAATTTGAACAAGAAGCTGAAGGGACAGATGCAGGATTTTATTCTCAGATTTTTGATTCAGACTTTGAGGTGAGCTCATGTTTCTGATTCTTCCTGAGGGTGGGGTGTGGTTTCACTTTCTCTGAGACTATTGCTTGAAAGTGCCAGTGTTTTCAGTGGAAGAACACCAAGGTTTCTCATTCTGTCAGAAAATACTCTGAGGATTTATAGGAGGAATTTCCAGAACCTACAACCATTTCTCCTGTTCTGTCTGCTTTAGAGGATGTGTGTGCTAATGCCTACAACTTTCCTGATAGTCAGCCAGCTACCCCTCAAAAGGCAGATAGGGTGTCTAAAGTTTCTCAGTCTTTTACATTTTTATACACTGTACTTTTACCTGACCCAGCGGGTATAGCTTTAGTTGATCCCTCTGCTGCTAAACACAATCATACTCTTTCTGATAAGGGTGGGAAAATTATTGATAAGTAGGAGAAAAAAGTGTATACTTTTGCAACTTTGATTTTCAGGATATTGAATTGTCTGGCTTACATGTTAACATTTGTTCTGACTAATTTGTGAAAGTATTGAGGAATGTTTTATTTGCAGTTTTCTTCTTGAGGCAAAATCTACTTAAAATGTAGTTTCTTCTGTTGCATAGTCCACTACTCATGTACAGTGTGTGCGTTTTTCTTCCAGACCTGTGGCCACTGGTATTGTTTTGAGGAGGCTTGCATGGCTGCATTCTGAAAACCTCTCAGATGATGATAAAAATGAGATTTTAAATTCTCCCATTTGATAGAAATTTAGTTTTTGGCCTTTCTGCTGTAGAGGTGAACAAAAAGTGTGATTAAAAGGATACACTTAACCAGGGAATCTCTTAAGATTATTCAGCCCTTCTTTCCCAGATTTTCTAAAGGATTCTCTTAATTTTCATGCATGCTGGCAAAAAAATAAAAAATAAAAAAATAAACACAACAAAAAACCCTCAGAATAAATAGACTTGAAATTCAGGTAAACAGACATTTAAAAAGAAATGGCAAGGGGGTACCAAACAGAAGTTTTGAACCTCCCAAACCAAGGACAAGTCTGAATGACTTTTTTTTTTCTTCCATAAAGTCTGGAAATCCATTTTTCTCTTTAGGAATAGACAGTTTCAGACAAATGAGTTCTTAAGATTGTTTTTCAAAGTTATACATGGCAGTGATAGGAAGTTATTCCTTCCCAGTGGTCATTTATCTTTCAGATCAGACTGCCTTGTTTCCATCTGTGCTTCCTCACATGTTCACCGTAGGAGTGATAGAACCATTTTTCTCCTCCTTGCACACTGTACAAGAGTAGTGGCCTATGCAGTTGAAGATGGGAAGGACTTTTATTCAAGGATGTTCTTGGTGCCAAAGAAAAAAAATGTTTAGAGACCAGTTCTGGATCTTTCTTCCCTAAACCTGTTTGTTATAGTGCCAAATACATAATGATGTCACTTCACAGTCTGTTACCTCTTCTTCCTCTTTCAAGTTTCCTGGTAACACTAGACTTAAAAAAAAAATGCTTATCACATCCCTATTCATCCAGACTTCGGACATTTCTTAAGTTTTTGTGTGCCTGGATCCCATTATCAGTTCACAGCCTTACCCTTTCGACTATCCACTGCACTAAAATATTCACAAAGTGTCTATCTCCAGTTGTAGCTCATTGCAGGGTACAGAGTATCCAGATTTTTCTGTATTTAGATGACTTCCTTATGTTTGCAGAGTCTCTTTCAGTGTGTCAGGAATATCTGTCTTGGGTGAGAAATCTCTTACACAAGCTGGGATTCCAAAATAACATTCAAAAGTCTTTCTTGACTCCAAACAGGATTGTGTTCCTGGGATGTCAGCTAGACACCTCCGTTCAAACAGTTTGCATCCACAGGAAAAAATAAATCTATATGTAGAGCTATTTATAAGATTTTTTGGTCATTGTGAGAGAATACCTCAGGCTTTTGGGTCCCATGTTTCTATGATTCTCGTGATACCCCTGGTAAGACTCCACAAGAGAAAGACACAGTGGTATTTGAAGTCTCTCTGGTCTTCTCAGCACCAACACCCTGCCTTTTCAAATCCTAGTGCTGAGGTTTGTCAGTACAGAAATCATTCAGTGTAATCAACATATATCCCTAAATGCAGTTCTCACATTCTTCCTCCCTGTTCCAAAGCAGTCAGACACCACAGACCTCTCGGATTTTGCTTGGGGAACAGTTTCAAGAGGGATTGAAGTGCATGGTGTGTGGGACACCAAGGACAGATACAAGCACATAAATAGTTGAGATGCTTGCCCTGATCCAGGCACTCAACTCTTTAAATCATCTTTGGTCCCTGGGACCTCTTTAAGTTGTTGCAGACAGTACCACACATAGTACATTTATTTATTATTTATTTATTTATTTGCATTTGTTAACCGGGTTGGTCCAGCTGGGTAAGAATTACCCTTTTTCAGTGGAGACCCGAGGGGAAAAGCCCCAAACAGACATACAAATACATACGAATAGAGACAAATTAACAATATTACAGAGGAAAACAATATTATGGGTACAATGGATAAGAAAAACAAACAATGAAAGTCTGAGAATATGAGTAAGGTAGGCCAGAGGCATGCATGCAAAAGATTTATGAAAAGGTGTTCTGAGCAAGATCTCTGAATTAAGTTAAAGTAGGCAAAGAAATAATGATTTAGGTGTGGAGTTAGTAGTGTGGGAGCATGTGAAGGACATTCCCATTTGGAGGAGAGATGGGAGAGAAGCATGGATTTGAAATTGTTGTAGTTAGGTATGTTACGTAGTGGTGTGGGGAGATTGTTCCATAGTTTGGCTATAGTGTGGGATAGTAGTAGTTTACCAGTTGGGTGGATGGGTTTGTGTACATGCAGGAGGTTTTGGCCTGTGGATCTCAGGGTACGTGTAGGTGTGTAGGGTGTTAGAGATTTAGCAAGAGAGGGGCATTCTGCTGGTTTAAAGATGAGTTTGTGGGCTGTTGTAAGTTGTAGGTACTTTAGGTGGTTGTGGAGTTCTAGCCAGTTTAGGGTGTGTAGGGAGTGACAGTGATGGGAAGAGTTTTTAGAATTGGTTGCAAATTTGCAGATTTTCTTAGCTTGGGATATAGTTTCACAGCACAATCTCAGTCTGTAGGCATCATACATTCTGTTAGAGAAAAACTGTATGACAAACAGGTGAGCAGGACCTGGCAAATCTTCACTAGTGGAAACTAGATTGGGGATCTTCCAAGATTTGATCTGGCTGTAGAGAGTTTCTTGAGTAAACCTCTTTGCCTCCACTATGAACAATCAACTAGCAAGACTCTTTTCCAGGACTCCATGCAAGAAGAACTGGAAGATTGATGCCTTTTTTTTTCTTTTCCTTGGACAAGAGTATTCCTGTATAATTTTATATCATTTCCACTAATACCCAGGGTACTTCTGAAGATTCAGAAGGAATCTCCCAGTATCATCGTGGTGACTCCCTTCTGGCCCAAGCAATCATGGCTGTCCCTTTTGGAAATGGCCAGGGGCAATTATCACAAGCTTTCCCACAGACCTGATATACTCTCACAAGAACAGGGTTGTTTGATACACCCTGACATCAATCAACTTCACTTGACTGCCTGGATGATAAGGTCTTAATTCCTTTAAGATACCCGTTTGCTGAAGATGTTGAGTAGACACTAAAGGAGGCAAGAAAGCCTGCTACTAAAAATCATATCAAACAGAAGGGCTTACTTTAAGCCAAACTATCCATCTCCCAATTTTCTTTTCTGAATATAAAATGAGGAAGAAATGTTACTCCATGCCTTGAAGGTCAACAGATAACTCTGGTACCTATCTTAACGGAACTAAATCTTTGAGATAGTTTAGATCATTTGCTTATTTTTTGTGAAGGTAAAAATGGACAACCTGTATCAAAACGGACTATTTCCAAATGGTTGTCTAAGGCTATTGCCTATTGTTATACTCAGCATAACAAAATTATTCCAGGCAGGGTCAAGGTCCACTTTACCAGGGACTTGGCTTCATCTAATTCTTTTTGGAAAGGGTTGGGTTCTGGAAGTATTTTAGAAGCTGCTACTTGGTCCTTTGCGCTTACATTTACAAAGCATTTGCAAAGTACTATAAGCTTAATTCCTTCTGTAGGTCCAGGTCAAGCTTTGTTAGGATCATTCTCCAGGGGCTCCTGGACTCTTCTCCTTCCACCTCCTGAATGTTGTAATCTAGGATAATCCTACCCATATCAGCAATGCTTAATACGATGAACTTAGTACAGTTGTGTAAGTAAACTTATCATAGCACTAGATGTTCAAATGATTACTGCTGCAGTAGCCTTTCCCTCCTTCCCTTGTTTGGTCTGTCTTTTATGCCAGGGTGTGGAAGTTTATTTTTTGTTGTTCCTAGCATTGTCCTTTCAGGGCTCAGCCTCCATCTGTGTGGCAGGAAAGTTCTGAAGGGCTTGGTGCCCAAACGTGTCTTCTGGTCCACTCAGCTCGAGCTGCTGACAAGTGTGGCTGAGTAATAGTGATGGAAAAATTTCAACATTAGGGGAGAGGAGCGAAAGGTTAACACCTATTATTATGATGGGAACACTTGTATGGGGGAGGATCAATGTTCTCTATGTAAGCCCCAGTAAAAATGGTTATAGGGATTTTTTAACTGAAGTAATGATCAACTGATGGAATTGTTTGTGAAAATAATGGAAGTCAAGTTGCATATGCAAGGGTTATTCAAAGCCAGACTGTCTCTGCTTCCTATGGTAGTAGAATGTTTCGAATATTTTGTGTGTGTGTGTTTATATCCTCCATAGGACCTGGTCAATGGCTCATCTAACTGTGCCTCATGAGCTCATTTGTTCCTCCAGAGACAAGAGCCAGGCACCCCTGAACTGAGCAAGAACCTTGCAGCTGTTCCCCTGAAATTGAGAGTCTGGCATTATGAAGCAAGCCAGTTTACTGATTCACTGGAACCTCATCCAATCCCTGTAATCAGCCAGTAAACTCAGTGATTGCCCCTCTGATGAACAATGGGCATGCCATCATCTTATTATCCCATTCTCCGTCCTTTAATAGAGCAAGCCTGTTCACAGTACTTCCACCAGTGATTGCTTATATGTTGCTAAAGTGATGGGCTGGCCAACCTTCCCCACCTGGTCCTTCTAGTATCAATGCTGCTAAGTGAGCACATGGCTGCATCCATCTTCCCACTGGCATCATGCTTAATATGTTTTGAATTCTTAGGCAGAATTTTCTTTCCAGGCAGGCTGTTGCTGTAAATTATGACTAAATGGTAGGTTAGTGCATCACGTCACCCTGGCAGTAATGGAGAAATTACAGAAAATGTACTGATCAGATGGGTGCACTGCAGTAATGTGGTGATGATTTCTTAATTTTTCTGTGTCATTTAATTATACCTCTTTGTTAAGAGAGAAAAGTGTAAGGTGCACACAGAGGATGGAGCCATAAACCAGAGTTTGCACTAAACAAAAATGAATTTATTTAAAATAAAATCTGAAGCATTGAGTGCTTTTGTTCCACACACATGTCCTTAGGACTTCATCAGATCACATACATTAGTCAACTTCCTTTTATAAACTCTGTGAAAACATTTACAAATCGGTAACGGTATTGTAGTTTCATAGGTTTATGATGCACTGAATCTACCAGTTGTGTATCCGACTTAAACAAGTGATGAGTTGATTTTTTTTTTTTTTTTAAGTTGAATACCTTAGTTTTTAAAAATGTGTATAGTACAATATATTATTAGTGAGTAATAAATGCTAATGTTGAAAATGTCCATTTTCTTAATAGTAAAATACTAATTAGTTCAAACAATAAATTGCAAAATGAAAATAAAATTTGTTTAAGCTTTGCTGATCTTAACTGAAGTACAGGTATAACAGACGCACATTCATTCAGCCCAGGGTAGCTGCTGGCATTCAACTTGAGTTGCAAGAGAAGCTCTCTGTATTCCAGTTTGGTCTGCCATGCACTTTCCCTTGGGTACCTTTTCGAGTATACCAAAACAAAACATGGTTTTGGGGGTAAGCTGGAGTCCTGAGTGGAGGAAATGAAGGTGAGAATTCAACTGGCTGGGCTTCACAAAAAAAAAAAAAAACTGAAAAAATAGGGAGTAATAAATTGCCTCTAGTGATCATATTTTATTTAAAACTGAGTAGGAATCTTTAATTTTGTGAATGGTCCCTTATTTTGTAAGTAGATGCTGGAATGTTTTAGTAGTTTATTAGTGGCAAGCCTTGGGGTACGCATATGGATATAGTAAAAAAAAAAAAAAAAAAAAAAAAATGCTGCCAAAGAGGCATATGGTCATGGTATCCAGAGGATGCGTCAAAATGTAGATAAATGGTTGGACTAGTGCTTGTGGGAGTTGTCACTAAACTGTTTTACTTCAAAATTGTAAATTTCTTGAGAGGATTTTCGCAGACTCTTCTAGTCTCTGTTACATTCTTAACAGACCCTTTTCTTAGCTAAACCACAGAACATAATTCTGGCTTTTCTTCCCTCCATCATCTACAAGAAAAGAAAGTTTCAGGGCAGTCTTTGATTATCAGGCCAGCTTCTTCAGTGCTTCAACCACTGATGATCAACTGTGGTGGCCAAATCTGGTACTTCAGACAATTCATCCTCAGTTGATCCTGCTGATGTTGCTCCTTGAGAAGCTGCTAAGAACTAGTAGCTGGGCATATCCTCTACTGGTGCTGAGTTGCCTTTAATTGAGCAAGGGAGTTCTACTTGTATTGGCCTCGGAGTAGAGAATGGGTGATGCTTTACCACAAAGCTGAACTAGAATGCTGATCTGTGGGATGATCTGCATGTTTGGTGTTAGTCATTTTCTAGGGGTCTCCTAGAGAAAGAAAGTTGAAAGTTAGGCATAGTTCTTATTCTCAGGGGATGGGCAGGGTAGGCTGGCTGGGTTTTGCTAAGGACTTATTTCAAGCCTTTAATTCTTTTAAGTTCAGATTCCTCACCGAGGCTGAAAATAAAAGATTTCCTTCTCTGCCTAATAATGATTCCATATTATATCAGAAGAGTAGGAATTTGACTAGGAATTTAATTCTCCATTTCCTGTGCCACAGGAAGGGTAATCTGATTCGAATGAACTTTTTCTTTAGATTCCCCGACTAAGGTGATACCCTTTTCTGAAACTATCACCAGAATGAAAGAATTGTTTTAGTCAAAACAGTGTGAAATTCCAATATCTCAGCAAAAGTAGTATGATTTTATTACAGCTGGATTTTCTTCAGCCTGTAGCTGTTCCTCCTGTGCTACCAACTTTAGAGGATGTTTTATTGACAGCATGCAGTATGCCTGTTAGTCAACCCCCTGCTCCCAAAAAGTCTGATAGATTGAGTAAGGTTCCTTATACCCACAAATTATCTATTTTCTATTCCCACACCAGACCCTGCAGCTATTTTTCTGGCAAAACGATATGTTGCCAAACAGCTTGTGAATGCTAACCATATCCCTTCTGAAAAAGATGGGAACGCTTTTGAAATTTTTTGTAAAAGTATAATCTTCTTTAGCCTTCAGAATTCTAAATTGTCAGGCTTGTATGTCAAAATATTTGCCAATTGCTGACCTCTCTTTTTCAGATAATTAGACTTCTTTGAATTATTTAACATCCTCTGTATCTTAGGGTTGCTAAATACCCATTGAAATGCTCTTATGACTCTGCTGATGCTGTATTCGTAGCAGCTACTATTTGATCAGTATTAAGGTTTGCTTGGTTAAGTTCATAACATTTACCAGAGAATATAAAAGTTGAAATCTTGAATTCTCCCCTAGTTAAAGTATTGTTCTCTGACTTCAGATTTTTCTTATGGTTTTCTGTTTCTGGCTTACATTTTCATTTCTCTCTTAGCCTTTGGATTATCTACAGCTCCAATGTTTTTACAGAGTGTCTGGCACCAATATTTAGCTCATTGCAGGTTGTAAGGCATTCACATTTTCCCATGTTTAGATGTCTGTCATATTTGTCAGGCATCCTTGGCAAGGGTAAAGGACATCTTTCTCAGTCTGGTTTTCAAGGTGAACTTAAAGAACTCTTCTCTCATTCCATTTCATAGTAGTGTTTCTGGGATGTCTTCTGGATACATCCCTAATGAGGTCCTTCCCTCAGGATAAAACAGACCTCCACAAATAATTTCTGATTTTCTCCACCCAGACTCGCACGTCAGCTAGAAAATGTCTTCAGATTCTGGATTCCATGGACTGTACAATTTTCATGATTCCTCTGACCAGACTTCACATGAGAAAAAAATCATTGGTTCCTCAAGTCTGTTTGGACCCAACATCATCACCCACTGTTATCTTTGGTGGGGGGACAATTTTCACAACCTAGGTCTTCCCTTTTCCCATCCAGCTACTACTTAGTCTGTAACTGTAGATGCCTTAGACTGCTTGGAGAGCAGTGTCCATGGGGATTAAGGGTTAGGCTTTGTGGAACAAGCAGGATGGACTAGAATGCATAAATGCCAAGGAAATCAATGCAGACAAATATTTAAACCATCTCTGGATTCTACGACCTCTGCTAGTAATCACAGACAACACCTCAGTGATGTGGAACATAAGTAAATGGGGGAATATCAGTCATACCCATTTGCAGATTGGCTGTGAAAGCCTGAAAGTTAGCAACTCAGCTGAGACTTTCCCTTCAGTCTACCTGTATTCCATCAGGGCAATGTATTATTACAGACAATCTGAGCAGGAGCAGGACCAGAACAGACCATCGGAAATGATAACTGAACCTGGGGGCCTCCCAGTCAGAATCTTTGCCCCCATTCACAACAGACAATTAAAGAACTTCTCCGTGATGTATTGCAAACAGACCTGGAAGACAGATGGCTTCTCATTCCCGTATGTGAGAATGTTCTAGTATGCTCTTCCACCCATTCCACCAATACCCAGTGTCATTCTAAAGATTTAGATAGACTCTCTAAAGATCGTTGTATTGACCCCCATTTGGCCCAGCAACTGTGGTTCTCTCTCCTTATAAAATGGTCAAGGATGTGCAGCAGGTATTAAAGGAGGCTAAGAAACCTGCTGTTATAAAATATATGGGTAAGTGGAAGAGATTTTCTAGTTGGTGCAAAACTAAGAACCAAGACTCTTTAAAGCCTAGCTGCATCTGGTTCTCCAATATTTGTGCGAGTTATTATCCTCTGTCCTTTCTTTCTCTTCTGTCAAGATTCACCTCATGGCCTTCTCTGCTTGTCTGCCAGTAGATACCTCTCTTTTTTTCAGAGCCTCATTTCAAAAAGTATTTGAAAGGGTTCTTCATATTTGTCTGCCTAGAAGACAGGTGGTAGCTTGCAATCTCAGTTTTTTTTAATAGATAGAGAAACTTGCATTTTTTTTCCATTTGCACCAGCTTATTAGACTGAATTGAAGTTATTAACTTGGAAAACAGTGCCACTTATTACTCTGTTGTCATTATATCCTCAAGCAAACTCTGATATAATGTATGCATATATAGCATTTTGTTATTCACTCAATAAATAATGTCACTTTTCTATTGTGCTTACCCCTGGGCCAAGACAGGAAAGCGTGCAGTAAGATCAGTGCACTTTCCTATTTAGCAATTTAAAAATCAGATTAATAAATAAACCACCTGCCTATTCACACTTTGGCTTGCTTCTGAGTCTGTGTCGTAATTTAACTTGTTTGTATGTCAAGAAGTGGACAAATATATTTAAAAAAAAGCCTTTGTCAAGTATACAGGAGTATTTCTAAAATATTGCTTGAGAGATTACACAGCAGTTTCTTTTTTATTTTTTCTCATATGTAAAGGAGTCTTACAAATTAGTTTTAAAAATGTTTGGGGTCTGTAATTTATCTGATTTGTGAAGACTCGTGTTGTTGTATGTCAGAAGATGGCTGTATACAAAAAAAGGTTACCACGGTTTTGCTGCATTGTGTTTTTTGTATTTAATACTACATTGCTGCAGATTTCTCTTGTATTTGTCTGTATAAAGCATAAGACTCTGCTATAGTCGTGCCTTTTTGCAATTAAAATGTAAAAGTCCGTAAGACTGGCAAAATCTGTTAAATGTTTCATAAGCCATTTTTTTAAATTTTGCATTGCACATGATTTTGGAATATTTATCGTTATCCACAAAGGTGAAAACAGGACAGCCCTGCACTTTTTGATATCTAGGTCATCTTATTTGATTGTGTCACGCAGTACGTCAGTACATGTTAAGTAAGACATGTAAGGTATTAACTGTTTAATGCATTTTTCCTTTCTTGACTCCTAGAAACAAGAAACAGGGTTATGTACAAACAAATGCATAGCTTGTGCTGTTACTGTTCCTAGTTTATTTACTTTCTCTTGTCCAGGTTGGCCCCGCTAGGCCTGTGCCTTGTTTTTCGGGAAGACTTGAGGTGTTCATCTCTAACAGAAATGTAGTAGGTATGACAACAAAGTATAGCAGAGAAACTGTTAATTATGGAAACTGCAGCTGTTTTTGAAGTATTACTTAACAGTTTATATTGAAGCTGCTTGAGTATATCAGATGAGTTCTAGCTGTGAAACTGAACACCTGTTTGCTATTTAGCATGTGGTTATACAGGTGATCATTGTCTCATCATGTTCATGTTGAATTCCCCTGTTTTGTTTTCTCCTTTACCCATGGGATTAACATTATTGCTCAAAAACTTTTGCAGTATTTTTGTTTTAACAAGCTACTGCTGTATATAGCATGTGCTTTCTAATCACTGATGGCCAACATCCCAGGAGCTGGTGAGAAGTTGTATCCTAACAGCTACAACGATCAGCAGAAACAATTGTATAAAAACAGAAACATGGTATCTTCATATGATGACTTATAAAAATTGTAATACTTTACAAACCAAGGGCATTAGACTAATATGGCCATAACTAAAGAATTCCAACATTCAGTCTATTTGCTGCATACTGCTCAACCTCTGCAACAAATCTAGACAAAGCCAAATATAATGGGGACAAAGGCCCAAAAAAAATAACTGGCTTTGTGTTATGTATTTTCTGAAGGATATGAAGTCTGAAACTCAAATGTCTGTCATTATTTACTGACTTCAATCCACAATGATTTGCCAGACAACCAAAAATTTTATGAGATACAGACTAAAAATATGAGACAGAAATCCGGACAGTCTGCAAAAATCTAGATCGTTGAGATGTATGATTTGCAGTTGAATTTGCCATCACTGTGCATTTAGATTAAGGTCATATAAGAGTTATATAACAAACATATATTCCTCTATATTGATTTTAATTACTGCTTTTACCTCACTCTTGCAGCATTCTGTTGTCACGTTGATGTGCCTGTTACTACTACCTTTATTTTCACCTTCTCTTAAAAGGTTTATCATTCTGATGACAAATTTCATTAAGTGCATTAGTACTACTACTATGAAGCCATCTAGGTGATTCCAGTGCACTTAAAAAAAAACATGTAGGGAGATATATCAGTTAAAAACCACACACAAGCTAGGTATGAAATAAAAAAAAAAAGCTGTGCCAAACCTCCTTGTATTAAGAAACCAAGAGAAAAAAGGAAACACTGAGCTGTTTCAAAGCCAGAGTAAAAAGTTTATCGTTCAGACAATGAGGAGAAAAATCTAAAAGACAAACCATTTGAAAATTAGACAATCTTTTAAAAAGGAAGGAATTTTCAAATGTAGTAGTGTGGGTTATTGACTCCTAATAGAAATATATAGCAGAGTTTCTTCATAGTGTGTCTTTTCATATGACCAGAGAGTTGGGAAAAAAATAAAATCTGTACTTTTACCATTGAGTACAGTGTGAAAGCTGTTTCCCATTTTCGCTTAGAGTAGACTACTTTTGGCCATACCATCTGCTTTTGTCAAGCATAGGTTCATAGGTAAATGCTAGGCTATCTGCCCGAGGGCATCTATAAGCCTAGCCAGAATGTGTTGGCTTTCGCCGCCCCCTTAGATTAGTTCCTGTGCCTCTCTCCAGCAGAGCCACTGCAGTGATCCCCGGGGTACATTTTCTGTTTCCCATCCACTCGTCAAGGTTTCTCTTGAGTGTTAGTGAGGGGCTCTGCCTAATGTAAATTGGAATCCTGTTCCAAAACATGGGGAGTCTCTGGGACAGGAATCTATCCCTCCAGTACGTCCTATTTATCGTTGTGGTGACGTTTAGATCCCTAGAGTGTATGGCTCTCTGGATTTGCTTTTTTTTAGGTGGAGCATGTCCATCAAGTTTGGGTTGGACATGGCCTTGAATGTCAGGCAGAGATCACCTCTGAGTAAGCGGTATGCAACCGAGTACAACTGGAGTTTCTTAAGTCAGGCTGCATAGGGCATCTGTTTGAGGCCAGTAATCCTCTTGGTGAGGTACTTCTGTGGTCTTTCCAGCTGTTGCAAGTTTCTTGTAAGGTACATCCCAAATGGGGCGTTGTACTCTATGATGGGTCTTATGAGTGATAAGTAGAGGGGCACAATAACCTCTTCTGTTCTAGATGCGAACCCTTTTGTGATTAGATCTGGAAGGAGTCTGTTCCTTAGCTCTTGAGCCCTGCCTTTAAACTTGACTATTGAAGAAGAGACTGCACATAATCTGTACATGAAGTTCTGTATAGCCAAAAACCAAAATGATCAGGACAGCCAAGCAGTTCCAAGTTTAACTTTTATTGCAAAACCATTTCAAATATTAGGGCTTTAATCTAGCTTATTTTAGACATCTTCAAAAAAATAAATAAAAAGACTATAACGTCATAAGAACACTCTCAAACAGCCCCTTTTTGTATCAAACAAGAAGTGTATAACACTGTGTACCAATATATCAAAACAGACCGCCAAAATTCTTAGTGACCTGTGCAATTTAAAAATAATCTGTGCTGTTTAAAAATATCTAAAACTTTAAGCATTGAAAACCACTGTCAACAAGTCAAACAAGAAAGTATTAAAAGATCCACTTTGAAAGTAAAAAATAGTGTTCTGCCACTGATAACGTTGAATAAATAGGGTGCAGAAAAAGTAACTTTAATATGTGCAGTCAAAACTCAAAAGTTTAGAAGCCTAGTATTTCATTTCACCAGCAATAGATACTGCTTCATTTAAACCTGGTACATTTGTGGCGTCCAAATGTAGCTGCCAACATAATTCTTTATGCAGTAATAAATTCTGCCAGTCCCCTATGTTGTTTTCATCTGTAATCCTTTCAAGAATGAAAAATCTAGACATATAAAAATGTTTGCAGTTTATTGCATGCCTTGCTAGGACACTTTTGTTGTCTCTTTTTTAATGCTATAAAAATGCTGATAAATACGTTTAAGTGAATTGTTGGTCTTGCCTATATAAAAGGCTGTGCATGACTGACACCGAGCAAGGTAAACAACTTTTGACTTATACTCACAAAAGTAGTAGATAGTAGCACAAAAAACGACCAGTAATCCACCAAAATGCTACTAGAGTCGCAGAAATGATACCAGAAGAATTTTTTGTTGTAATTTATTGTAATTCAAAGGTTCATTAACGCACTTCACATAGACATATACCAACACGCGTTTTCGTCCCTCTCCAACTTTTGACTTATAGCAAAAATATCTGCTCCTAGTAAGCCATCTTCTAAGAGTGTCCCACTGTAGGTAGATATTTTCTGTATGCATGCATTGTTTGCACTGGCCAGATTTCAGTGTCTCAAAGCTTCCAATGCATGATTTTTTTAATCTCGTGTCTCAAGAATTGTCTTGAAGTTTGGATGATTCTTGTAGGTGGAAGAAGGCATACCATCAGAGTGACCTTTGAAGTCACTTTCATTCTGTACTAGTGGCCAGTTTTTTTATATATAATAATCCTGATGTCATCTGCATCCAGTGAATAATGAATGATGAAATTCTGATTACTTATATTCTTTTGTTCACCTCTTAGTTTCATCGGTGCATAAACCAGGTTGGAGCATACTACTAAGTTCTCTCTATCCAGATTTCTTCTTTGGTCTTCTTAACCAACTCCACAGGATATCCACGATCCAAAAACATGCTTTTTAATAACTCAAACTCTCTGAAGCACTCGTCATTGTTTGATGTTAACCTAGAAATTCATGCAAATTGACTTTTTAGAACCCCTTTCTTTTGGTAAAAAGGATTGCAACTCTTGAAATGCAGAAACAAATTACAATATGTAGGGTTACGATATATAGATGTATCTAATGTGCCATCACTGTTCTTCACAAGTTCAACAGCCAAAAAGTATATCTTGTGCTCTTTGATATGAGATGAAAATCTAAGAAAATCTGTTGATTTCTCCAGTTCGGTTATGAACACCTCCAGTTGATGTAAAGTACCTAACCAAATAAAAAATATGTCATCCAAAAAGCAGCAGTAGCTCTTGTAGTGCTGAAAATAGTCCAATTTAAATACCATGTCCTTTTCCCATTTTAATAAAACTGTGTTAGCAAAGGTTGGGATGCAAGCCACACCCATTGTCACCCTGGAGATCTATTTAAAATATTCTATGTCAAAAAAACTGAAAATTATTGGTCAGGACTGTTTCCATAAAGTCAGAGACGAGTCTAAGCGTATTGTCAGCAACTAAATGGGAATACAAAATAATGTGACTGAACCATGATAAATCAATGTTGTGCGTAATCACTGTGGATAAATTTTTGACATCCAAGGTGACCAATATATTATTTTCACCACTGTGTGAATTTATCAACAAAATCCCATGAGTCCCTCAAGACCTGTAGAAAGTTTTTTAAAGAGAGAGTTCAATTTGGTATTAAATTTTGCAAAAGGCTTGGTGACTGATGCACTTGCTGACTATTGGTCATAATGGTGGATCCAATACGTTTCAATTTTATCATTCATAAGAATAATGTTCGGATTTGAAGTGCAGCACAACTAGCCTGGAAACTTCTTTTGTTCCTGATATCCTCTGATTTTTCTTTGTGTCGAACAAATAACATGGGTACTTTACATATTTTAAAAAAGTGTCTTTTTTAAAAAAATTGTTTATACCTCATATTACAGCATACATATGACATCCCAATAGTGTACATTTATGTTTTGATAGTTTTTTTTTTTTTTTTTTTTTGGGTGGCCTGAATAGAACAGATGGCTACACCTTTGTTTTAAACTCACTGTTTTATAACTGTTGTATTCCATCTTCTAAAATCCATTCTGGTCTAAATTTGACACTGCCTACAAATGCCAATATCCTTTGTATTGCTTTCAGACATTCAAGACGTTAGTCATGAATAGTCAACCTTATGTGAAACATTCTAAAAACTATTAACAGCACTAAAGGCAAGGAAACAGCATGCATCTCTCATTTTTTGACCATCTCACTTCTGACTGTTAGGCTTCCTCATTCCACCCATTATCAAATTGGTCATTCCACTTCTGATGCCCTCCTTGGGGAACAAAAGGGTTGGTTTTTGCAAGAGTTATGCAACACTTTCATTCACTAGCTGGTGCAAGAGTCCATCGGCTCATTTGTTCATCAGTGGCAAACGTTGAGAGCCAGTAAGCTGTCATTCATGTGATGCTATTCCCCTGTGTATCCTCCCACAGTAGATAGCAACATTGGTACCATTGCTGTTGTAGGGGAACATCTCATGCTGTCTTTCTACTTGGGATAGTCTGTCCCGCCTTGCAGCATAAGTCACCTAACCCAGTGGCTGCTATCTGCAAAACCCCAGTGCTCCTTTTGAGGTCACTGGTGCAGCCAACTGTATTGCCTCCCTCCTCTCGGAATGAACAAGCCAACATCAGCTACTTAATGTCCACCCTTCCCTGCTTTGATCATTCCATAACCTGAGAAGCTAATCAAACTTGGGTCATCTGGGAAGTACTCAGGGCTTTATTACTCTGCTCCACCAGGGTTATGGCTGAGACTGCAGCATCTTAAATGTGTGAATGTCCATCTATACTTTCCAAGCCAAGTGCAGATCCTATTCATTCAGCATTCCATTCCAACATATGGGTCTTCTAGATGCTAGTTTGGTCTAACTCCACACCATCAGTGCTTCAGTCTCAAGCCCCCTTAAACATGTTCCCTTCAATAATGCACCAGTCCTACTATAACTACCTCAGATCTCATTTGCCACCATAACAAGTGGAAGCAATCTCCACACACTAAGTGTTCCTTCTCTGACAATTTGTTAGCTGGATTTGTTGCCTTTCTTAAAATATTATAGGAAATAGTATTTCTCACTGTTTTGGTGTGTTTATGTAGAAACTTTGAGCTTTAATCCCCCTCTTTTTAACTTGGTTTCTAGTCAGCCCCACTTTCATGACTGTTTTTCCCACCAGTCACTTTTCTCTATAATCATAGTATACATAGAATAGCTGTAGTTATAGTTGTTTTATTAGTTTTAATGTTAGAAGTTTGTACATTGAGTAGCTATAGTATTAGTGTAGTTAAACTCTGAAGAGTATGCATGTGTTGTGCATTTGACTATGGTTCGATATTATCAAGGTGCTTTGGTTTCTTCCCTTGTGTATTTAATTATAGGTTCATAGGTACGTACTAGGCTATCTGCCCGAGGGCATTTATAAGCCTAGCCAGAGTGTGTCAGCTTTCGCCACCCCATTGATTAACTAATCCTCTCTCAAGCAGAGCCAATGAAGTGATCCCAGGGGTGTATTTTCTGTTACCCATCCACTCGTCAAGGTTTCTCTTGAAGAGTATTAGTGAGGGGCTCTGCCTAATGTAGTTTGGAATTTTGTTCCAAAGCATGGGGAATCTCTGTGACAGGAATCTATCCCTCCAACATGTTCTATTTATTGTTGTGGTGAAGTTTAGATCACTAGAGTGCGTGGCTCGCAGTGACTTGGATTTTTTTAGGTGGAGCATGTCCATCAATTCTGAGTTGGACATGGCTTTGTTAGTCAGGCAGAAATCACCTCTGAGTAAGCGATATGCCACTGAGTACAGCCGGTGTTTTTTCAGTCGGGCAAGGTAAGACATTTTTGAGGCCAGTAATCCTCTTGGTGAGGTACTTTAGTGATCTTTCCAGTTGTTGGAAGTGTCTTGTGAGGTACATCCCAAATGGGGCATTGTACTCTATGATGGGTCTGATGAGTGACGAGTAGAGGGGCACTACAACCTCTTATTTCTAGATGCGAACCCTTTAGTAATTAGATGGACCACATAGAAGAATTTCCTAACTACTTTGGCAATATGATTGTCAAAGGAGAGATTACTATCTACCTGGGTCCCCAGATCTCCTATTACCTCTTCTGTATTAAGGGGGCTGCCACCTATGTGGTAATTTGTGGATGTTTTGTTTTTCCCAAATGGTATGACTATGCATTTTTTGGCATTTAGCTTGAGGCCATGACTTTGACACCAGGTGTCCGTCTCAGTAAGGCCATTTTGGAGGATGTCCATGTCAGCTAGAGAGTCAATTATGTCTCCCAGTTTGCAGTCATCAGCGAACTTGGTTAGTCATAGTCGTCCAGTGTTTGCCTGTACTTCTGAGAAGTATATGCTGAACAGTAGGGGCCCCAGGACCGAGCCTAGGAGGACACCACTTGTGACTGGTTTAGAGTCGGACTTGGAGCCAGCTATTCTTGCCGTGTGAGTTCTGTCTGTAAGCCAGTTGGCAACCCATCTCGTGACGTAGGGATTTATGTTCAGGCTGGTGAGTTTTTCTGTAATAGTCGAGTGGGGAATGGTGTCGAAAGCCTTGGCGAGGTCAAGGTAGGCTGTCTGAACCCACCTTTCCCTTGTCTATGGCCTTAGTGACTGTCTCGAAGAAGTCAACCAGGTTTAGTAGGCATGATCTGCCCTTAACTAAGCCAAACTGGGTCGGTTCAAGTGTTTGGAGGTTCCCAATGTCTTTAATGAGTTCCATGATGATGCGCTGTCCATAGCCTTGCAGACCAGGCTAGTCAGGCTTATGGGGTGATAGTTACTAGGGTCAGTTGTGGACCTCCTTTGTGGAGAGGAATAACCATTGCTGTGCGCCATTCTGTGGGCACGTAGCCTGTGAAGAGGCTGAGGTTGAATAGCGTGTTTAGGTGGGGGGTTAGTTCGTTCTATAGTTCGTGCAAGACGCAGCCTGTGACACCAACTGGCCCCATTGACACTGTGTGTTTGGCTTTTGAAAGGGCTGTTTTCACCTGTGCGTCTGATTTCTGGGACACTATTCGGTATTGTTGTGGGCCCTTTTGGGAGTAAGAGGGGGGGTGAAGTTTGCAATCAGTCTGTCTGCCAGGATGTTGGCAATATCAGTAGGTTCAGTATATTTTGTGCTATTTTGCACTAGTTCAGTGCATATCTTCGAGTTGCCACTTAGATTCTTAACATAGCTAAATAAGGCTTTGTGGTTATCTTTTGAATCCTTGGCTATTTTTCTTTCAAAGTTAGCCTTGGATGATTTTATGAGGGACCTTAGTTTCTTACTGATACTGATCAGGGATGTCTTTCCTTCTTGGGATTTGCTTTTTCTGAACTAGTTTCCTCTTCCTATTGTATAGCCTGTTTATGGTAGGGGTCCACCAAACTGGTTTCCTTCTCTTAGAGTAGTGAGTCTTGGTTTTGCTAGGGATGGCACAATCCATGCATCCTTGTAGGTGCTCAGAGTGCATTTGTAGAGGTTTCTGCATCTTGGGCAGTGTTATCCTTTAGCGTGGGGGCTGTGATACTTACCACCTCTATCTTAAGTAAGGTGAAGTTTGCTTTAGAAAAGTTTTTACTGTGGTTTCCTTAGTTGGGGGTAGTGGTGGGGTGTGGACATCCATAGTGATTAGTTTATGGTCTGATCTAACCAGTGACGGGTTGGCCTCCATTGCGGAACACCTGTCGCCCATGTTGGTGATGACCAGGTCCAATATGTTTTCACCTCTGGTAGGGGAGTTTACAAGCTGATCCAGAGCGTTTGAGTTGATGAATTCCAGGAAGCACTGGGCCTGGGAGTTTGTACTAGAGTATTTTTCCCAGTTAATGGTAGGGTAATTAAAATCGCCCAATACCAGGGTGTTCGGTAGGACCTTCATGTTTTCCAGTGTCTCCAGAAAGGTGGAGTGGTGGTCCTGGGTCATGGAGTGTGATCTGTAGCAGGCCACAATTTGCATTGCAGATTTGCCTGATGTTAGTTGCACATGGATGATCTCAGAGGTATCATGCTGGCCACTAACCTGGAGGTGTAGGTATCCTTGATGAATATGGATACACCCCCTCCTTTTGTGTTTCAGTCAGTGTTCTGTGGCTGAAACGTGTGGTATGAGTTGTAGCCCAGTAGTGCTGGGGTGCTCTCTTGAGCCTTGAACCAGGTTTCAGTTACTGCACAGATATCGACGTTCTCCGTACTGAGGAGTGCTTCAAATGCGTGCATTTGAGACTTAAACTCCTGGTGTTGAGTAGCATAACCCTCAGTTTTTTGTTAATTCTGCTGTTTATGGAGGTGGGTTTGACTATTGAGCCTTGCCTAAAAAAGGCACTATGGGACCAGCAAGAGCCTTGGCCAGTATTCGAAAGCTTAGGGGTGATGGGTGCAAGCCTATTTTATTTATTTATTTTACATTTGTTGACTGGGCTAGTCTAACTGGATATATGTCAATTTTCAGTAGAGGCCCGGGGAGATGAGCTCCACATTAACAAAAAATATTAGCAACTTCAGGTACAGTACTAATTTAAGGTGAAGAATATAGTTGTTATATAGCAGCATATCAATTTTTAAAGTAGCATATAATAAGAAAGAGAAATGAAAACACATTAACAAATAATATCAGCTTGAGGTGCAGTAGTATTTTACAGTGTAGAATCCAACTGATTATATAACAGCATAGCAACTTTAAAGTAGCATATAATAAGAAAAAGGGAAAGAAGTTCTTTATAGGTATATAGGTGAAAACATCCTCATACAGTAAAAATAATGCATTAGACCAGTTCATAGGTTCATACTAGGCTATCTGCCCTAGGGCATTTATAAGCCTAGCCAGAGTGTGTTTGGCTTTAAGCCACCCATTTTAAATAAATTTTGCTATGCCCTTTTTCGAGGTTAGTATACTGTGCCTCTGTCTAACAGTGACACAGAAGTGATACCAAGGGTAAACCTACGATCTCCCATCCACTCATCAAGATTCCTCTTGAAGAGAGTCAATGAGGGACTCTGCCTAACCTGGACTGGGATTTTGTTCCAGAGCATGAAGAATCTCTGGGTTAGGAATCTGTCCCTCCAGCATGTTCTATTTATTTCAGTGTGAGGTTCAAGTCTCTCTAGCGTGTGGCTCGCAGTGACTTGGATTTTTTTAGGTGGAGCATGTCCATCAATTCTGAGTTGGACATGGCTTTGTTAGTCAGGCACAAATCACCTCTGTGCAGGCGGTATGCCACTGAGTACAGCCGGTGTTTTTTCAGTCGGGCAAGGTAAGACATCTGTTTGAGGCCAGTAATCCTCTTGGTGAGGTACTTTAGTGATCTTTCCAGTTGTTGGAGGTGTCTTGTGAGGTACATCCCAAATGGGGCATTGTACTCTATGATGGGTCTGATGAGGACGAGTAGAGGGGCACTACAACCTCTTATTTCTAGATGTGAACCCTTTAGTAATTAGATGGACCACATAGAAGAATTTCCTAACTACTTTGGCAATATGATTGTCAAAGGAGAGATTACTATCTACCTGGGTCCCCAGATCTCCTATTACTTCTTCTGTATTAAGGGCTGCCACCTATGTGGTAATTTGTGGATGTTTTGTTTTTCCCAAATGGTATGACTATGCATTTTTTGGCATTTAGCTTGAGGCCATGACTTTGACACCAGGTGTCCGTCTCAGTAAGGCCATTTTGGAGGATGTCCATGTCAGCTAGAGAGTCAATTATGTCTCCCAGTTTGCAGTCATCAGCGAACTTGGTTAGTCATAGTCGTCCAGTGTTTGCCTGTACTTCTGAGAAGTATATGCTGAACAGTAGGGGTCCCAGGACCGAGCCTAGGAGGACACCACTTGTGACTGGTTTAGAGTCGGACTTGGAGCCAGCTATTCTTGCCATGTGAGTTCTGTCTGTAAGCCAGTTGGCAACCCATCTCGTGACGTAGGGATTTATGTTCAGGCTGGTGAGTTTTTCTGTAATAGTCGAGTGGGGAATGGTGTCGAAAGCCTTGGCGAGGTCAAGGTAGGCTGTCTGAACCCACCTTTCCCTTGTCTATGGCCTTAGTGACTGTCTCGAAGAAGTCAACCAGGTTTAGTAGGCATGATCTGCCCTTAACTAAGCCAAACTGGGTCGGTTCAAGTGTTTGGAGGTTCCCAATGTCTTTAATGAGTTCCATGATGATGCGCTCTCCATAGCCTTGCAGACCAGGCTAGTCAGGCTTATGGGGTGATAGTTACTAGGGTCAGTTGTGGACCTCCTTTGTGGAGAGGAATAACCATTGCTGTGCGCCATTCTGTGGGCATGTAGCCTGTGAAGAGGCTGAGGTTGAATAGCGTGTTTAGGTGGGGGGTTAGTTCGTTCTATAGTTCGTGCAAGACGCAGCCTGTGACACCAACTGGCCCCATTGACACTGTGTGTTTGGCTTTTGAAAGGGCTGTTTTCACCTGTGCGTCTGATTTCTGGGACACTATTCCGGTATTGTTGTGGGCCCTTTTGGGAGTAAGAGGGGGGGTGAAGTTTGCAATCAGTCTGTCTGCCAGGATGTTGGCAATATCAGTAGGTTCAGTATATTTTGTGCTATTTTGCACTAGTTCAGTGCATATCTTCGAGTTGCCACTTAGATTCTTAACATAGCTAAATAAGGCTTTGTGGTTATCTTTTGAATCCTTGGCTATTTTTCTTTCAAAGTTAGCCTTGGATGATTTTATGAGGGACCTTAGTTTCTTACTGATACTGATCAGGGATGTCTTTCCTTCTTGGGATTTGCTTTTTTTCTGAACTAGTTTCCTCTTCCTATTGTATAGCCTGTTTATGGTAGGGGTCCACCAAACTGGTTTCCTTCTCTTAGAGTAGTGAGTCTTGGTTTTGCTAGGGATGGCACAATCCATGCATCCTTGTAGGTGCTCAGAGTGCATTTGTAGAGGTTTCTGCATCTTGGGCAGTGTTATCCTTTAGCGTGGGGGCTGTGATACTTACCACCTCTATCTTAAGTAAGGTGAAGTTTGCTTTAGAAAAGTTTTTACTGTGGTTTCCTTAGTTGGGGGTAGTGGTGGGGTGTGGACATCCATAGTGATTAGTTTATGGTCTGATCTAACCAGTGACGGGTTGGCCTCCATTGCGGAACACCTGTCGCCCATGTTGGTGATGACCAGGTCCAATATGTTTTCACCTCTGGTAGGGGAGTTTACAAGCTGATCCAGAGCGTTTGAGTTGATGAATTCCAGGAAGCACTGGGCCTGGGAGTTTGTACTAGAGTATTTTTCCCAGTTAATGGTAGGGTAATTAAAATCGCCCAATACCAGGGTGTTCGGTAGGACCTTCATGTTTTCCAGTGTCTCCAGAAAGGTGGAGTGGTGGTCCTGGGTCATGGAGTGTGATCTGTAGCAGGCCACAATTTGCATTGCAGATTTGCCTGATGTTAGTTGCACATGGATGATCTCAGAGGTATCATGCTGGCCACTAACCTGGAGGTGTAGGTATCCTTGATGAATATGGATACACCCCCTCCTTTTGTGTTTCAGTCAGTGTTCTGTGGCTGAAACGTGTGGTATGAGTTGTAGCCCAGTAGTGCTGGGGTGCTCTCTTGAGCCTTGAACCAGGTTTCAGTTACTGCACAGATATCGACGTTCTCCGTGCTGAGGAGTGCTTCAAATGCGTGCATTTGAGACTTAAACTCCTGGTGTTGAGTAGCATAACCCTCAGTTTTTTGTTAATTCTGCTGTTTATGGAGGTGGGTTTGACTATTGAGCCTTGCCTAAAAAAGGCACTATGGGACCAGCAAGAGCCTTGGCCAGTATTCGAAAGCTTAGGGGTGATGGGTGCAAGCCTATTTTATTTATTTATTTTACATTTGTTGACTGGGCTAGTCTAACTGGATATATGTCAATTTTCAGTAGAGGCCCGGGGAGATGAGCTCCACATTAACAAAAAATATTAGCAACTTCAGGTACAGTACTAATTTAAGGTGAAGAATATAGTTGTTATATAGCAGCATATCAATTTTTAAAGTAGCATATAATAAGAAAGAGAAATGAAAACACATTAACAAATAATATCAGCTTGAGGTGCAGTAGTATTTTACAGTGTAGAATCCAACTGATTATATAACAGCATAGCAACTTTAAAGTAGCATATAATAAGAAGAAAGGGAAAGAAGTTCTTTATAGGTATATAGGTGAAAACATCCTCATACAGTAAAAATACGTACTAGACCAGTTCATAGGTTCATACTAGGCTATCTGCCCTAGGGCATTTATAAGCCTAGCCAGAGTGTGTTTGGCTTTCGCCACCCATTTTAAATAAATTTTGCTATGCCCTTTTTCGAGGTTAGTATACTGTGCCTCTGTCTAACAGTGACACAGAAGTGATACCCGGGGTAAACCTACGATCTCCCATCCACTCATCAAGATTCCTCTTGAAGAGAGTCAATGAGGGACTCTGCCTAACCTGGACTGGGATTTTATTCCAGAGTGAAGGGAGCCTCTGGGTTATGAATCTGTCCCTCCAGCATGTCCTATTTATTTCAGTGCTGAGGTTCAAGTCTCTCGAGCGTGTGGCTCGATGGGATTTGGATTTTCTGAGGTGCAGCATGTCCATTAATTCCGGGTTGGACATTGCTTTATACGTCAGGCACAGATTGCCTCTGAGCAGGCGGTATGCCACTGGAGTTTCTTTAACCGGGCAGCATGTGGCATCTGTTTGAGCCCTTTGATCCTCTTGGTGAGGTACTTTTGTGGTCTTTCCAGTTGCTGCAGGTGTCTGGTAAGGTACATCCCAAAAGGGGCATTGTACTCAATTGTGGGCCTGATGAGGGATGAGTAAAGAGGCACAATGACATCCCCTGATCTAGATGTGAATCCCTTCATGATTAGGTGGGCTATATAAAATGTTTTTCTAACCACTTTGGCCACGTGGTTGTCAAATGAGAGATTATCAACTTGGGTCCCCAGATCCCTAATTACTTCTTCTGTACATAATGGATTACCAGCTATGTGGTAATTTGTGGGCACTTTGTTTTTGCCAAAGGGGATGACTATACACTTTTTGGCGTTTAGCTTGAGGCCATGGCTCTGGCACCAGTTGTCTGTTTCTATGAGGCCCTTTTGGAAGATGCTTGTGTCGGCTGGAGAGTCGATTATGGCACCAAGTTTGCAGTCATCTGCGAACTTGGTCAGCCACAGTCCTTCTGTGTTGGCCTGTACCTCCGAGAAATATATACCGAACAAGAGAGGTCCCAGGACTGAGCCTTGTGGGACGCCACTTGTAACTGGTTTGGAGTTTGACATGGCTCCAGCAATTCTAACAATGTGGGTTCTGTCCTTGAGCCAGTTTGCAACCCATCTAGTGACATAGGGGTTTATATTTAAGCTGGTGAGCTTATCTATAATGCCCAAGTGGGGTATTGTATCAAAGGCTTTTGCGAGGTCCAGGTAGGCTGTGTGGACCACCTTCCATTCGTCAATGTTACAGGTAACTTCATAGTCTGTAGTGGTTCCTGTAGAAGAGTAAGTTGTTAAAGACTGTAGTTAGCTTAACTTTATCTACTCTCTGAGGCCAATGAAATAGTTGGATTAAATTTGCAAATGGTTAGACAGATAGAGTTTAGACATAGTGGAGGGTGTTATTAGTCTGGTTTACTACATGGGCATAACCAATGCTTTTTAAGATATTCTCTAAGTTGCTTTTTGAATGGTTGTACTGAGGAGAGAGATGAGAGTTCCCTGGGAAGCAGATTCCAGGATTTACCCATGGTGTTAGAAAACAGTGAATCCCCAGCCTTATTTCTGGATTTAACTGTAGATAATAGAACTTTATTGGCTGAGCGAATGGTTGTCAAATTATTATAAGGGGTTAGAAGACTAGTAGGTATTGGGGTATTTTTGGGAAGATAGAGGATCCTGTGCCAATAATAAGTTGGTGAAACTGAAGTTTATTATGTAGTTCCAGCCAACCTAGTTGCTTTAGGTTTTGACAGTGGTGAGTTCTAAATGAGGAACCATTAGCAAATCTGGCAATGTTATTGTAGAAGGTAGCCAGTTTGTTAAGGCTGCTTTTTGATAGGTTGGTATAAATGGGAGAGGCATAGAGATTAATTATCATTATAATAGAGATTAATTATCATGGAGAAACAAGACCACTTTAAGAAGAGTTCACACTATAAGATATCACCACAGGACATATACAACCTGTGTGTAGTGTTTGAGAGCTCCTCATCACTCAGTTGATTGTGAAATATTTACAGGGTTTGTATTTAGGGCCCTAGCCAACAGAAAAAAAATGATTATCAAAAGGTGCCTTGCCACTGTACCCAAAGCTGGCAAAGTCAAAAATGTCTGCCAATAAATCTAAGCATAAAGATTCTGAATCTAAAAAAAGAACTGCTGAGCCTACGACTCCATCCTCCTCACTGAAAGCTGTGAGGTTTGAAGCACCATACCGTAACATACATGCCAACATCAGTCAGGAGCCACTGGACATGATATTGAGCCACAACTCTCCGAGGAAACAAACACCTATAGAAAAAAAAACAGATTAGCTCCCCCAATCCAGACTATCTTCTATGCTATCCATGAAGTCTTTCAGGTTTTATAATTATATATTGGAAATTGGAAGCAGACTTGTACTGTCTGTTGTGGAACTTTCTGAGGAGTCTGACACAGATTGGTATGGGAGTCATTCCATTCCCTACAGATTTGAAGATGGCCAGATCCACCCAGATGTCCCTAATTTTAGTTCCTTCACTGGTCAGACTGTGGGCTCCAGTGGTTTCAGAACTGGTTTTCCACTCTGGGTCCTGTGGCTTTGGTGAAGACATTCTCTATAGCTTCTGCACTTGGGGTTTTGGATCCGAGATCTGTGACTCCCTTCTTGTCAGAGCCAGTGCAGTCTCAGAGTTGGGTGCTCAAGCTGGGGTTGAAGTCCTTGGGCTTTGAGACTTCGACTCCAAGTCCCTCATCAAGGCCTTCCACCTACATGGCACTGAGTGACTCCTTCATAGGTACAGGCCGCCTCTTAGAATGGGGAACAGATCTTGCAACTGAAAAGGTGTCCTCTTATCTGATCGAGGTTGTATCAGCCTTTCTGGTGTTGGGAAGAAGTCAAGGAGGATGAATAGACTTGGGAGGCAAGCATATAGTTCAGGCATCTTTGCATTAAGAAAACTGAATTATGCCACACACAGAAATAGGTTTCAGGAGAGGTTTGAGACAACAGGCCTGATCTGTTCTGAAAACCACTCTGACAACAGAGTTCAGAAAACAACAACACAGCAGATGGACAGGTCAGGGCAGCCAGGAATGGTGTAGCAATGAGGTGCCATGCACTGTTGCTCCTGTGTTAATCTGTGTAGCACTTCAAAGCACTTTTCAATGACACTCCATTTGATGGGTCATACGTATCTAGCCCATTGGTGAAGGAAAAGATGCAGAAGTATGCGAAGGACCTGAAGACCCTTTCTGCCATGGGGAATTGATGTTTGAGGTTCCTCAGAAATCGTACAGCAGGGACAAAAAGAGACCTCATGACCTGTGGTTTAGGAAGTTCAAACATCAACAGTTGAATTAATCTTCTGATAGGGGCATCAGATTCATTGGATGCAGGCCAAGAGGATGAAGGGGTCTACAGAACTAGGGATATGGTGAGCCCTTCTCTGACGAGAGACCACAGCACCCCTGAAGATCTGTCAGAGTGGTCCACTCTGGATGTGGCTGGGGGGGGGGGGCATCTCTCCCTGTATCCTGCAGCATGGCAGGCCATCGTACAAGACAAGTGGATAAGAGGCTAAGATCCAGAGGCTATCTCCACACATCATCAAGCCATTGCTTGACATCCCACCAGTCAGTCCAAAGCGACAGAAAAAGAGAGAGCTTCTTTTTTCACTGAGTCATCCAAGAGGTCCAGTGTCAGGGTTTATTTAAACTCAGGATCTCAGGCCCATTCTGGAATTCGGCCTACTGAACAAGTATGCCCAGAAGACCGAATTCAAAATGGTCACAGTGCAGTTGATTCTACCCTGTCTTTTGGTGAATGAATGGATGTGCAACCTGGAGCTCCAAGATGCTTACCTCTACATAAAGATTGCAAAAGAGTCATGGAGATTCCTCCAGTCCTGGATAGGGACCAGTCATTACCATTTCAAAGTCTTGCCATTTGGCCTCACCACAGACCCCAGAGTGTTTACCAAATGTATGGATGATGTAGTTGTTCATCTACGACTATTGGGGTTCAATATTTCCCAGTGTTAAAACATATACATTTATACAGTTACAATAGGTTATATACATTTCTGTTCTTTACCAGTAGGCTACACTGTGGATACATTTTTAAGCTCAGTACTGTACAAACTCTTTTCATACACACTTCTGTACCAGCAGTTTGATAGGCGCATAACATACAGTTCTAATACATTTGTAACACAAGCACATGAATCATGTTGACATTCACAAATGACATATAATCATTTACAAAATTCCAGACAGCTGTACTGGCAGTATTTCCCTTTGTCACACTTCTATATAAATCATATTAATATCCACAAATGACATAATTATTTACAAAATTCCAGATAGCTAGGCTATTTCCTTTTGTGATACTAGTAATCACAGACAACACTACAGTGATGGGGTGCATAAACTGCAAAACCAGATCATGCCCCCATTACAGATTACCTCTGGCAGCGAGCAGCTCAGCTCAGTCTAGCCCTTTAGGCTATCTACTTTTTTCAGATCAAAACTATATGCAGACAAGTTGAGGAGGGCAAAGACATTCCCTTATGAATGGAAGCTGAACCCAGGGGTCTTCAAAGAATTGATCCCATTATGGGGAACTCCTCAAGTAGAGTTGTTTGCCTCCATTCACAACAGGAAGTTAAAGTTCTGCTTCAGAATACATTTGAGACAGCCTTGGAAAGTAGATGTCTTCTCATTCCAATGGATGTGAATGTTTGTGTATGCTTTCCACTGATAATAAGTGTCATTCTAAAAATTCAAAGGACTACTGAAAAGTACTACAGAAAAATAAGTAGAGTAATTCCTTTTTGGTCCAGGCAACAGTGGATGCTCTTCGTGTTTCGCTGTTGCAGTCGTCACACTTGGATTATCCTGCCAGGGGTAGCCTTCAGTCAGCCCCGAATACCAGAGGCTTAATATTTCTGCATCAGTTGCTGTCGCTCCAGGACTGACGTCAGGTTGTCAGTGGTATAAAATCAGGCAGCCGATGCCATTACATCAGTCTTTCTTGCCGAGGAGCCAGAAGCAGTTTGCACGAGTGCTGGTTGGCCGCTACCTGAGTTTCGTTTCCGAATTGAACTCAGTCTTCTAAAGCCAAGTACTCTATTGGGGATCCTTTTTTCGTGCTCTAACCGATGTCAGAAAAAGTTAACAATTGTCTCGCCTGTGGAAAACAAATACCGCACTGAGACTTCCATTCTTACTGCGTCACCTGTTTAGCCCCAGACCACGACGTACCTCGCTGTCGCTTTTGTGCTTTGTTCAGCACCAGAACTATACATCATCAGGCCCTTATTGTAGCTAAATATTTTTGCTCTCAGTTCCCGTACTCCGATATGGCTTCGGTATCCCATCCGACTATCAATCTTCCAAAAAAACATAAGGATAAAAACAGACTGCACAGGTCCAAAACTGCCGATGCTTCCGTTAAGCAAGTTGTCAGTTCTCCGGCCCTCAGTGAGGCACTTTTGCAGCTCCTGATGCCCGCTTCTGTGGATTCGCAGGCCGCTACCAAGACCCGTTTGGAGTATGGTATGCTGCGAGACTCTTCTTTGACTAAGGATCCTGCGGATATCTCTACCATGGATGGGTCCGGAGCTGCTGAGCAGGCACTGGCTTCTGAGGAAGTTCTTTGCACTACAGATACTCGACACAAACCAACGACTTCTTTTGCATCTTCAGTTCTTTCTAAAACTACCGAGTTTCTAAGGGCCAGGGCATGAACTACACCTAAAAAACTGGCAACTCAAGCACATGCACCTGCTTCCATGCCTCAATCTCAAATGCTTAAAATGGCAGAAAACCTTATGCTTATTAGGGGAAGCCAGCCTTACCCCTTCCAAAAGAAAAAGAGACTTGTCCCCAGCAGTTTTATCTGACCAGGAGATGATGACTCTGAGGTTTCTGAATATGAAGACATGCAACCCCTCTCTGCTTATGAGGATTGACATGCAGAGGAATCCATTCCTTCCCTCTCCTCCAGAGGATTTTTCATTTGGTGAAACCCTATGTACTTCAAGGGAGCATTTCCAGTGGGAATGTCTGGACTATCCTCAGTCCAGAAAGGAACTCCGCAAATTCCTAGATTTACCACAGCACAGACCTTTAGCCATTCCTCCTATCTTGGATGTTGTGGATGATGTCTTTATGAAATCCAATTCAACTCCTGACACCCTTCCTCCTGTTCCCAGGAAACCTGACCGGTATTAGAGTCCCTGACTCTCTTAAATTCCTTTTCAAAAATCCTACTGCTGATCCAAAGGTCATCTCCCAAGGACCTAAAGGAATTACAGCAACCACAGCTAAGAATCCCACCCCATCAGACAAGGATTCCCGAGCTTTAGACAGATGGGGTAAAAAAAAATATATACACCTCTGAAACTCTTGGCATTAGGGCACTAAACTGTCAGTTCCACATGCTGAAATATCAGCAACATACCATGGAACTCCTCAAATAAAAAATATCTACCATTCCTGCTTGTGCAGAAAATAAAGGATTACAAGAGCTTATGCATTCTGCAAGCCAAGTTACTAAACATACCTTGCAATGTGGCTGTGACGCCCTAGAAGCATCTTGCAGGGCAGCGGTCACTGGTGGTGTACTTAGAAGGCATGCTTGGCTTAAGGAACAGACCTTGCCAGACCATGTCAAATCAAAACTATTGGACGCACCATTGAACAAAGACAATTTGTTTGGCACCAAGGCAGAAGAGGTCTTAAAAAAGATGGAAGAAAAAAGCTAAATCTATGCAGATAGTTAGACTTCTTACAGGTCCAGCCCATGAGGTTCAGAAGGCATTGCCCCTCCAAGCACTGGTCCCTTCTGGCCCACTCCAGGCCAGCTCAGCCAAGACCTAGGGCAAGCAGACCCCCCAGACAGCAGTCCCAGGGAATGCAGAGATCTAAACAATGGAGTTCCTCCACTTCAAAAACAGGGAGTGGGTAAGCCACCCCCTTATGGAAAGAACTCACAATGACTTTACACCTCCACCCTTTACCTCTGCCCACCTACTTGTGCCCCTAGAAGGAAAACTGTCATCCCATGCAAACAACTGGGCCTCTATTGCCATTGACCGATGGGTCCTCAACATAGTGTCCCAGGGATACAAATTTTATTTCCACACACTGCCAACCCCAAAAGGGTTCCCAGATCTTCTCCAAACCAGTGGGCAGAGGCCAAAAAACAAGTCCATTCCCTGCTCTCCATGAGGGCAATACAGCCTGTTCCTGCAAATCAGATAGGCCAAGGTTTCTATTCCCGGCTTTTCATGGTACCCAGAAAAGAGGGCACCTGATGCCCAATCCTCGATCAATCAATTCTAAATACCTTCCTGGTGATACCAAAATTCAAAATGCTCACCCTCCAGCAGCTTATTCCTATGCTTTCCAACGATGCTTGGTTAGCCACCCTAGACCTAAAAGAGGCCTACCTACATATCACAATCAGAGAACCTTGTAGGAAATATCTTCGTTTCAGGGCAGGATCTATGCACTTTCAGTTCTCTGCACTTCCCTTTGGCTTATCCACTGCTCCCAGAGTTTTCACAAAATGCCTGGCTCCAGCCATTGCTTTTTGCAGACAAAGAAAATTTCAGATTTACCCCTACTTAGACTGCCTGATTCGGGCAGACAGGAAAAGCTGTTGCAGCACCTGACCTTTGTAAAGGGCCTACTGACCTCCCTGGGGTATACTATACACAAAAAGAAATCAAAACTAGCCCCCACTCAAAAAATTGTATTCCTGGGAGCAAGCCTGGACACAGCATCCCCGATGGCATTCCTTACTACAGAAAAACAAGCTTACCTGACAGGCTACTTCTCTCAACTAGCCACCAGAACCCAGTTATCCACAAGGAAAATCCCGCAAGCTCTAGGGTTCATGGCCTCCTGCATTCTACTCATTCCATATGCCAGTCTGCATATGAGGAAACTACAATGGTACCTAAAAGCCTTTGGTATCAAGCACTCTCAAGACCTGGAAACTAACATATTTATGATACCCTGTCTAAGGAAAGATTTTCTTTGGTGGGCAGCAGCATGCAACCAAAAGGGTCTTCCCTTCTCATAACCCCACACTGCTCAGATGCTCTCCACAGACGCATCAGATTATGCCTGGGGTGCACACCTGGACGGTAGATGCATTCAGGGCCATTGGAGCCCAAATCAAATACATCTGCATATCAACCAAAAAGAGATGCTAGCTGTTCAGCACACTGACAGCTTTCAGACCCCTACTCTCACCGGGGCCTCTAGTGATCAAAACAGACAACACCACAGTGATGTGGTATATCAACAAGCAGGGAGGAACTCACTCTTATCCTCTCTGCAGGCTCGCCATGACCCGTTGGCACACTGCTTCAGCCATGCAAATTCACCTGCTAGCACAATTTCTGTCAGGCTCCCTAAACTCTCTGGCAGGCAACTTAAGCAGAAACCTGCTAGACCCACACGAGTGGCAGTTAGACCACAGAACCTTCAACCTTGTAACACAGAAATGGCGCACCCCGAAGGTGGACCTCTTTGCCTCCCACAACAGTCACCAGCTCAGCAATTTCTGCACCAGGGAAACTCACAGCAAGGCCTGGAAAGTGGATACCCTATCCTTCCAATGGGTAAACTTCTCGATCTATGCATTTTCCCCTCTACTACTAATTTCAAGGGTACTGCTCAAAATAAGGGAGGAAAAACCAAGAGCAATCTTGATTGCCCCAGACTGGTACCCACTGCTGCGCAGCCTGTCACCCCTGCCACCTGCCTCAGATCCCAACACTCCTGACCCAGAAGAATAGAGAATTCATGCATCGGCAATTGCAAACTCTGAACCTGGAAGCTTCGCTTATTCCCTGACCTCTCCTCTCCTCCAACTGTCAGCCTAAGCAAGTAAGTCTTGGATGTTATGCGTGAGGCAAGACGCCCCAGCACTAGAAAATCCTATGCTGACAAGTGGGAAAATCCTATGCTGACAAGTGGAAAAGGTTTTGCACCTGGATCCAGACTAAAGGAGCTGAAACAGCACAACCCTCCCTACCTCTCTTCCTGCATTACTTAGCAGACCTACTACACAGGGGCCTATTCTTCTCTTCTATTAAACTTCATGCCTCTGCCATCTCTGCTCATTACAGCACAGAGCCACCTCTCGTCACACACACTCATCAAACAGTTCCTAAGAGGGGCTAACAATTTAAGGCCAACCAGAAGAGCTCCTACCCCAGCTCGGGACCTTAACTTTGTGTTGGAAAAACTCACCCTACCCCCATTTGAGCCTGCAGCTTCAACAGAGTTAAAATTCCTCTCTTGGAAAACAGCCTTTCTTCTGGCCATCACTTCAGCTAGAAGAGTTTCAGAGCTACAAGCACTCATGGCTATAGAGCCCTTTATCATTTTCCATGCTGACAGGGTCTCCCTCAGGACTAACCCAACTTTCATGCCTAAAGTGGTGTCCAGTGTGGCTCTCAACCAATCAGTTAATTTGTCCACTTTTTTCCTTGCCCACAAAACAAGGGGGAATGATTTTTGCATTCTCTAGATGTGCACAGACAGCTCAGATCCTACCTGGATAGGACTAAATCTTTTAGGAAAACTGACCAATTGCTAGTCAGCTTTGCAGCAGGCAAGGCCATATCCAAACAATCAGTCTCCGAATGGATAGCACACTGCATCCATTTCTGCTGCAAACTCCACGGGAAATGGCCCCCTAAGGGGTTCAGGACACATTCCACCAGGGCAACATCCACCTCTGCAACTTTTCTCAGAGCGGTCCCCACCAGGGACATCCTTGAGGCTGCAACATGGACTTCTGTTCATACCTTCATCAAGTATTACCACCTGCCTATCTTCTCCAAATCCAGGGCATGCTTTGCAACCGCAGTCTTGCAGGGCATCCTAGCCAGTCCCCAGTCTTCTTGACTGCCTCCACCCTTTTCTTCAGCTTTGGGAATCAACCCAAGTGTGATGACTGCAGCAGTGAAACACGAAGAACATAATACAGTTGTGTACACTTACCATAAATGTAGATATTCGAGTGTATTCACTGTTAGTCCTGGTTTCCCATCCTCCATCCCTCTCTCTCGCTCACTTTTTCTTCCTCACTCCTTACAGGGAATTTTTGGTATTTACTTTCTACTGGTGATGATCTTCCATCATAACCTAGCTCCCTGTTTGGGAGCTCCTGACAATTGGGGCAAGAAAAACTGATGTAATGGCGTCGGCTGCCTGATTTTATACCACTGACGATCTGATGTCAGTCCTCGAGTAACAGCAACTGACACAGAAATACTAAGCCTCTGGTATTCAGGCTGACTGAGGGATACCCCTGGCAGGATAACTCAAGTGTGATGACTGCAACAGTGAATGCATTCGAACATCTACATTTATGTTAAGTGTACCCAACTGTACTTTCTCCTTTCTTTTAAAAATGGCTAAGGGCAGTTAACCACAAGCTTCCTTATAAAACACAAGCATCATCTGATGTACCATCACCTTCAACTAACTGCCTCAGTGATAGTGTTTTAATGCCTTTTAGGCATTTCATTTGTTTTCTGAGAGTTTGCAGCAGGTAATAAGGAAGGTTAAGAAACCTTCTACTAGAAAATCAAATATGGGTTAAGTCAAACAGGTTTTCTAGTTGGTGCCAAGATGAAAACTAGGACTCTTAAGGCCCAGATGCCACTGGCTTTTCAGTATTTGATCTTTCTTACTGTTCAAGTAGAATTCACCTGTTGTGTCTGTCCTCAGAGCTCACTCTTTCTACCCTTCTTCAATTCAAACATTTTTTGAAACGGGTTCTTCATATTCATCCACCTAGAAGACAGGTGGCTCCTTCTTGGGATCTCAATTTTTATTCTAGAGAATCTTACACTTTTTCCATATGAACCAGCTCATTAGGGTGAATTGAAGTTCTTAACTTGGACAGTAGTGTGCCTCTCATTGCCCTGACCTCTGCAGGAGGAGTATCTGAGTTACAAGCTTTTATGGTGAGTCGGCCTTCTAATTTTTCATAATGATAGGGTATCTTTGAGAACAAAGTATTCATTTATGCCTAAAGTGGTTTCAGGGGTTTCTTTGAGTGCAGCTATTCATCTCCTGTATTTTCTCTAGATTCAGAAATAAGGTAGGAAGAATGTTGCATACCCTGGTTGTCCACGGACAGTTCAGGTACTGTAGTGACAGGACTAAAGCCTTCAGTTCAGATCAGCTATTTTTATTTCCTATGAATGTAAGTAAAAGGGAAAATTAGTTTCAAAACAGACAATTTCCAAATTGTTTTCTTCCTCTTGTTTCTCTGTTTTCACCATGACTAATCACTTCCAGGCAAGGTCAGGACCAATTCCACCAGGGCTTTGGTGGCTTCTGCGATGTTTGGAAAGGTGTGGACTCTAGAGGCAGCAACTTAATCCACTGTACATAGTTTTACAAAACATAACAAATGAAATTCTTTTTCAGGATCCAGAGCAGATTTTGTGTGGAGTCTTTTCCTCCTAAGAGCTCCTGAATTTGGACTCCTTTTCTTTCTTCCTAAGCTCCAGTAATCTACCCATAAATTATACTGTTTCAACAGTGATCTAATGATAAGCATAGTGCCGTTGTATATAGATGCAATTGCAGTAGGGTTACTCTCCCTCCATCCCACATTTTTTCTATATTTACCTTACTTCCTAGAATATGCCTAAATGACAGGGTTTTAACCTTCCTTCTCTGAGGGAAGAAAGCTCTGAAGGTTTGTCACCCTAATCACTGACACTATATATATATATATATATATATATATATATATATATATATATATATATATATATATATATATAAAATGGCTCTCCTTGAGCTCTTTAGTGGGTAGGGTGTGCAGAAGGTGCCCTAAAGCTTTGAATGCTGATGGTTGCCATGTCTTTGGCAGGATATTACCTATGGAGTTCAAGCTACTGCACTAGTGATCTATTTGAATATCTACTGTTACAGTAAGTTAAGTTACACAACTGTATTTTTTAATAATACTTGTAATTAGTCTGAGTTCAGTGTTGCACACTTTTAGTGCAACTCCAAAACTGCACTTAGCTCATCTGTAGCAGGAAGGGGACACACTTTTCCCTGTGGCATAGTTGTTTGAAGAATCAAGTGCAGGGAGTTCCCCTGTGGATTGTGCCTCCCCCTCAGTTTCCTCAATTCATTAAACCTTTTCACAAACCAGCTATGAATCATTTTATTTAATTAAAGCTAAATTAATTGAAGGATTTTTGTGAAAAAATTCGTCTTCCATCACTTTCTTGGATTGATTTTAAACTTTGTTGTGATTCAGTGTAGACTGCAAATTAATGGCATTTCAAAAATGTAAGTTGAAAAAGGCTTTGGGTTTCACTTGCTAAGGGTGGGGCCATGGTATCACCCCCCCCCCCATATTGCTGAACACACCCAATGGATGCCATGACACTGTACTGCTCATCCTCTCATTACCATTACTACTTTGACCAGTAACTGAAGGTTTGACTTAATACTTAATTGCCCAAAACAAATTGGTGATCTATCCATAATGTGTGTCCAAGTAATGGTTCAACTTGAGCTTGAGGACTGCAGCAAGCTGTTTCTGGGGTTTTTTTTTTTTTTTTTTTTTTTTTTGCAGTATGTTAAACTGTGAGCTCTTTCCTGTCACCCACTAAGGGTCCTCTTCATTCACTGAAAAATAACTTTGTAGCATTTGTGTGGGGTTTGCCTTAGCTTCATTTTAGTGGATACCTGAGCACACTCACAAACTTAATCGAACAAAGTAACGCAGTTGTTAGGATTATCATCACAGCCATGCAGGGAGTAACTCTGCTAAGATGGGCTTTGTATATAGTTAGTTTATTGTAGAGAAATTTTTGTTTGTACATACCTTTTTGTCTTGTTGTTGGATATGATTTGTTATGATATGTTTAAAACTCAATAAAAAAAAATTTAAAAAAAAAAAAAAAAAAAAAACAGCTTGGAGAATATATCAGTCCCTGAGATATGCACAATTCTCTATGAACTATAAATAAGCGTCAAACAGTTGTGATAAATGGCTTATATACTAGAGTAAGGAAAATAGTACACTAACCAAGACTGTAAATAACCACTTCAAATCTAAACCAGGGAAATGCAGCCATATCAAGATTTAAAGCAGACTAGCAACAAAGTATCAGCAAGTCATTTTAAAAGAATTTCCTTTGAACCAACTAAAATAAAAACATTGGAAAATGACTGTAGAACTGTAAAGATCAGAGGGGCCATCTTTCAGGCACAGTCTCCCACCTGAGTCAAAAACCTTAAAAAAAAAAAAATTATATACATTCTCCATCTCTATAGAAGCGGACAAAGATATTAACTTAAAAACAGATAACCCTGTAAACTAAATTGAAGGACTACAGACCAGTCTCTAGTTTAAACCCACCTTCAATGAGCCTTGAATAAATTGTACGTAGTTTGCTAATTAACTGTTCAGAATAAAATTACAGAATCACAACTTGTATTTCAACCTGGCCATACTACTAGGTAGGCAGCCCTTGTACAGTTGGACTAGTCTGCAGCCCTCTTTGACAGAGCGACAGAGTAGTGCAGCAACATTCCTGGACTTCTCAAAAGTTTTTGATGTTGATCACAGCATCCTCTTAAGAGAGTGCAAGTTATAAATTCTAGGTTAGCTTTTCTTTCTAAGAGCATGTGCTAAAACAGTGAAGTGCAATTGGCCCCTCCTCTTCTGTCCAGGTTTCCTTACCATTTTCACCAATGATATGCATATCTACCTACACGAGGCCTAAAAAACAGTACATTATGCAGGCATCTCTGCTGTTATACACAGGGCTGCAGATGCATCAACTCTCATTAACCAAAATACAAATGCCAGAATGCTCTCCAGGCTCCAAGAAAGTGAACTTGCTGTCAGTGAGAAGACAAGTAAGTTTATGATCTTCATTCCGGTATATATGCTAATTTAGGAATCCCTGCTTGGGAGTTAATTGCTTTGTAATGTGGTGTACACAACCAGCAGAATGTTAAGATTTTTATATTATATATCTTCTCCATTAAAACACAGCCTCTAACAAAGTAGAAGGTAGAGGAAGACTTCAGCCAGACTTTAGAGCAAACCTAAATCTACACTCCAATTAAAAGTGTGTACATCCCACCTGAATCTTGCATTTTATTTCTCATCCTATAGGATTACTTGGTAATTGTCAGCTACATCATTTATTTTTGTTTCGTTTGTTTTGTACTACTGCCGATACCTTTTCATCCATTTATTTACTTATAGAAAAAGTGTTCCTTTTCTCTGCTATATGTATATTATGTGCACATATCTAATATTCCCTTAAACCAACTGTATTTGAAGTATTGAATGTTGATAAACATACAAGAACTAGAAGTTGGATCTTTAGAAGAGGCAAATTACATTGAAATAAATGGAATTATGGGAACAATGCATACAGAATGATATTCAGTAGGAGTTAAGATTTAAGAGAAGGGAAGATTGATGTAATTTATGTAGTGCTGAAGTGATCAATAGTTATAAAGAAAGAAAACATGTAATGTACAGTGCATGAAAACATTTTAATATGTTTTTTTTTTTTTTGAAAATGTATGTGTGCCTATGTCTTAAGTAATGTGTTTAAAAACGGTATATCACAAGGCTGTAACTTCAGTGTGTAAGAGCACAGTATCTGAACTACTTTTAAATCTCAGTCATGGCTTCTTTCTCCAAAGGTTACTTACTGATGATGAAGAGAAACTAATGCAGTAAATTTGGAGAGCAACTTTCTTTTTCCATTATAGTTGTGGAAATGCTCTCTGGGAAGAGCAGTGATGATGCCCAAAAATATTGACTGTTAACTTGAGTATAAAACTATGGACCTATGATCGGTCTTTACTGTGTGTTGTTAATGCTCAGTAATGGAACAATGATGAACATTCAAGATTATGCACTTAATATGCAGGACTGTAGACATAAAATAGTATATGGTTAATGTGTAGCATTTTGTTACCTAGTATAAGGTTTATAGATATTTCATTTGTTTTTCATTACACGATTTGTGTAGGAGAGGATTTTTGTATGGCCTTTGAAAATGTTTGTATTACCTGCTTCAGTGACCCAGAAATAATAATAGAAGGATATATTAGGTGTTCAGGAGAGTTTAGTACGGATTTTAATTTCAGGTAAATATCTTGTATTGAAAGTTTAGCTGTCATACTTTTAAGTTGTAAGTTTACATATTTAAAAGGAATTTGAGTTTAGTTGGCAAATGTAATCATTTTGAAGAATGCCTTTTGGTGTACTTCTTGAGGTGTGTGGATTTGTGTTTGGTTTTGGTTGCAGAACTAAGGTTTATTTAGTGATGGGCGGATGATACGGTAACTGTTGGTTGGAGCAAGTGACTGTGATGTGATATTTTACATGTGTAATTCTGTTCAGGAATGATCTTTTTTCTGTTGTTGCAAGATTTCAACACTTTCTAAATATAGGGAAGTGCATGGGTGTTGGCATTTGCATATTGCTGTCTTGTAGTGTTAAATGGTGTTGGTAACAGTTATTTATGGTTAAATTGGAAATATATTGATTATCTGAGTTCCTGAATCATTAAGTTTACATTTAATAATAGGGGTGAAAACAGTATGTTTTGAAATTATTGGGAAATTCATTAAGAAAAGAAATGGGAATGCTATTAGCTGGCTCAAACTTGAGTTTATGATTTCTGACTACTGTATTTTCAGTCTAACAATATAGTTCTAATTGCATTGAATGAAAATTGACCTGTGGTTTGTTTCTTTGCCATGATGGAACCAATGTTTAATTGTAGTTTTGACTACCTTCTCTACTTGTATAAAACCCCCATGATCAGGACAGTATTCTTACAGAAGAATTTCCCAGTAGACTTTAGTGTAGTGAATTTCATTATTACAGAAAGTTTGGATATTTGTTTTTTTCCCTGTGTTCCCTTTGAGGTTTTTTAAGGACAGGGTTATTACCTAGGGGCCAAAATGTTTAACAAAAGGCTTCTGCCTGTGAGATGATCAGCTACAGAAATAATGTTTTTTTTGTTATAATTAACTGGGGAAGAATTTTATAAAGGATATTTCATGAATGTCTGTAAAGCATGTAGTCTTGAGGGTTATGCATTTGGTAGGTTGATTTGTGTTTAGACTGACCTCTGAATAGTTAAGTATATAAATATTTTAGTTGGTATAAAATTGTTAGTTATAATTCAGTAATTGTTAGCTAGGACTCCAGTAGTAAATTTTATTTAATATTTTCTTGTATGATTGTACTGGTGGAATAAGTGGATGATATACTTGTTTTAATTTGGGGAGTTACATATTCGTAATGTAGTATAGGAGATAAGTCTTTAATGCTTTTCTTCCTGTAAAAATAGGTCCATTGCAGAGCAGCTGTATTGGGGGATAAATTAGTATGGGGATGATTTAAAGTGGGGAAGATTTCATCATGGTATTGGGGTGACTAGGTAGAAAAATGGAAGCCCAGCATGTGGTTATCTGAAGGCAGCAGGTAAAGAATTGGATTATCTGTTGGTGGGGATAAGGTGATGGTGCTGTAAATTGTAATGTAATATAACAAATCAGCATAGTACTGAGCTTTATGTTTAACGTGCTAGGACCATGATTTGTATTGTAGGAAAAAATGCTTGTCTTACTAGTGTGAGTGGTATATAAATGTTTCATGCACAACTACTCCACCAATCCCAACAGACCATCTAAATAAAAATCTCTTCTCCTTTCAACCTGTCTCCACCTCCTACATTAAATCACTTCTTTTGAAACTTAAACCATGCTCGCCCTCCTCTGATAATCTCCCCCATCTTTCCCCCAAGTTGCTGCTGACTCTATAGCCTATCCTGTGTCAATTCTCATCAATAGATCCATCCAGAAAGCTGCAGTTCCATCAATATGGAAATCTTTCTACACTATCCTTCTCCACAAAGGTAGTAATTCTACTGACTCATATAAATACCATCCTATTGCCATCCTATCACCCCTCTCTAAGTTACTAGAAAAATGTATTCACTCACAACTCCTAACATACCTCCTCCAGCAAAACGTTCTCACTCCCACACAACATGGTTTCCGCCCCAAACCGTAGTACATTTACTGCCCTTCTATCTTTCACACACACCATAGTAGAGCCTCATGACAACAATCTACTTGTATCCTGTCTCTTCCTTGACCTCTCCAAAACCTTTGACACAGTATCTCACTCCATCCTCCTAACTAAACTTGCAAACCTTAATCTATCTGCTATCTCCCTTACCTGGTTCTCCAGCTACCTCTCTTGTAGACCACAATTAGTCAAATGGCTGTCTTCCTACTCTCCCTATATTTCAGTGCCTACTGGAGTCCCTCAGGGCTCCATCTTGGATCCCCTACTTTTTAATGTTTTCACAAATGAGCTCTACACATCTTGCACAAACTCTTCCCTCATCCAATATGCAGATGACTCAACACTCATCTCTATCTCTAACAATGTCTCAGAACTACATTGCCTCACTCAGCGCACCTTTCTTACCACTGAAAAATGGTTATCAGATAATCATCTCATCCTCAACCCCAAAAAGTCTAAACTCTTGCTTTTTCTCCCCCACTCTCTTTCCCACCATAAATCCATCTTTACTATCAGTTCCTCCAACAACATAATCATTCGGCCTGAATCACAGACTAAACTCTTAGGTGTCATAATAGATGATGAACTCAAGTTCAACTTACACCACCTCCAATGTATAAAAAAAACAAACCAGAAACTAGGTTTGCTATGTCATAATAAAAAGTTTCTAGCTGTAAATGCCAGACTCACCCTAGCTCAGGCATTCCTGCTACCCTGATTTCTCTATGCTGCTGCAGTACTAACCTTTATCCAGCACACTACCTTGACTAAACTCCAACAAACATGCCATAAAATTGCTAGATTCATTACCAACTCCCACTACACCTCACATCACTGCCTTGCCCTTAACTCCCTCCAATGGCTTGAATTCCCACAACTACTGTTAACATCCCAATTCCAAATGATACACTCTATAAACCATCTTCCTGTCCAGGTCTCTCTACCCTTGTATCCACCTACTCCCCATCTCGGCCCCTGCGCACCTCTAACCAGCAACTACTAGCAGTCCATTCACCAAAGAAAAATGTGGGTAAATTATTATACAAATGCTCAGTTGCCCAGTCCTGGAACAAGCTACCCTTAGGCCTACATTCCATTATACAGCCATCTCACTTTAAAAAGGAACTTAGTGTCTGCTCAACTCCAAAACTTGTCCCTGCCATAACCTCTCCTAACCCCCACTTTCAAAGTTCTTAACTCCTACCCTTTCTACCTTGACTGCTATGTACAGCCTACCAAATCTCTCAAGTATAAAGCAAATATACTTTGTAATCACAGGAGATTCTTCATCTCTTAATATTTTTACATATACAAGGTCTCATGCTGGTGTACTATCCTACTCTTAATCCCTCCTCTACTCTTCCTATTATGTGTATATCTTATCCCTCTCTTGGCTTTATCTTCAGATACGACTAGCAGCTTTTCTCTTTTGACTTTATTCTTTACTTATGGCTAGCAGATTTCTAGATGTCCCTGGACCTTGTTTTACCATTTCTTCACAACCTTCTCATAGTGTAGACTAAATGGGAATCTTAGACTAAATGGCATCTTTTTTGCTGCAAAATGTTAAATGAATGTAACCAACTGTAACTTGTTTATCTCTGTAAAACTTACACTGGATGTAACTAGATTTATATTGTATATCTCTAACTGGAGCTTTTCTCCTCGGGTCTCCACTGAAAATGGGGTTCTAACCCAGCTGGACTAACCCGGTTAACAATTGTCAATAAATAAATAAAAATTGTATGTGTTTGAAAATGTTACGTAACAAGAAGTTTGTATGCTGTGTAGTGCTGTCAAGAGTCAAACATTGAATTTATTTATTTATTTTTTAAACTGGACAGGTGAACATTTTCCCCATGTCTAACTAACAGTTTGTATAAAAGATGATGATAAAGGTGATTAAAAAGGCAGAATTGCATGCAGATAGTATGGTGTCAGTTGTGATGGGCGAAGACTGCCAAGTGACTGAGACACAGAGACGCTGTTAGCAACATCTAGGGTTTAGACTTGGTTGATCAGAAGCAAGTACATAGATGCCTCTAGAAGTCTTAACCATTTTTTGGTTATAAAAGATTCCTAGAAGAGGAGTACTTTACAGTGGTCTTGGGTAGTGTTTATTAAAGTTTTTTTTTTTTTTTTTGGACTAAGGAACCCTACTTGAAAATATTTCTTTTCATGAAAACCCTATGAAAATTCCAACAAATTAAGAAGATATTTACACAAAATGTAAATAGTAAAAGTACAAGTTTCAGATTTCAAAATTGCACAGCTGTAATGAGAAGATTATGGTTCCATTTCTTGACAAAAATTCTCAATATTTGATATATGGCTTGTTAAAGCATTAACATAGGGGTCAACCTATTCCTATATTTTGTTTTGGTTGTAGTGATAGTGGAATCCACTTTCACATAAGTATGTAGAAGGTAAAGAAAGTAGGGTCCTAAATGCCTTTCACTTAAAGGTCCATAATCAGAATTTTTAGACAAAATTTTATCAAGAGGTAACCTAGTCTTCAGATTGGCTAATCTTTCCTAATAAATTACACTGAACAAACAGATTTTCATTTGCAGATAGATCATTCTTTAGTTATTCATTGAGATTAAAGGGATCCAGAGCCCACAAATTTTTTTTTCTTGTATCTTGACTTGAGGGAACATAGTCTTCCATAGTTCTCAGTCAGTCAGCGAGAATCCAGAAAGAATCAGGGACACTTCTGTAATATTAGTGCTGTTAACAAGAGACATTGATAAAGTAAGAGAATGTGAATTAATTTAGCAATAACCCACAGCTGGGTGTGGGTATTGCTGGGTTTACTCATGGTTGGCATTGTTTGGTCACTAGGGTGAAGCCCGAGTGACTAAAAAAGCCAACCATGGGTAAGTCCAGCATTACCCATACCCAACCATAGGTTACTGCTGTTATACAATGCCATTATTTAGGAAAAATTTTAAATAGTGTCCTTATATAAGGGAGCTGTGCTGCTCTTCTGCATTTTTCCCCGGTATCCTTAGTCTTACTTGATGTACTAAGCATGCTTATGGGACTTGTTCCCATGTTTATGCAGTACATCAGTGCTGTGTAAAGGAACCAGTGAAGAAAGTAAGATCTCCATTGCTCCTTTTTCTTTAAATAAATGTTAAAATTGAAATTATAGGTGCGAGAGAGACAGGATGGAGAAAATACAAGGAAAATCAGGTACGTTTCTTTAGTTTTGAATAACTTATCTGATTTTGCTAGTATTTTCTCCATAGTGTGTCTCTCATAGCTCCGGACTGTCCGGATGTCTAATTTATTTATCTTTTTTTTAATTATTGTGAAGAAAACTTAGTTATATAGCATATAATAATGAAAGTAAGTCTGGGTGACTGGACTTTTTCCATTAGTATATGCTTAATTTACAACGGGCATGCTGGTTGGGCTGAACAATCAGTGTGCTCGTTTTTGAATGTTAATGGCCAGACATTGTATAATGTACATTCTTTGAAGTAAAAGAATTCTAGAACCCTAATTACTGTCATTATCTATTAGGCTTAATTTACCAACTTTTCTCCAAAAGTCACCAGTTTTAGGAGGGATTGAGAGGGACAGAGTTAAACTTTGGGTCAAAATCAGTCATAGTTGAGAGGTATGAAGTCTTCACATTTAAGGACAACATTTTCAAATAATTTTTTTAGTTGATTAAAACTGTACTCCATTTCTCTCCTTTCTGCCTCATTCATTTTTTCATTCAAGGTGTTGAAATGATCAGTGGAGTTTTCTGTTTGTATCCAAAGTTTGAATTTCTTCTTTTGGGTTTCCATTCTATTTTAACATAACTATCAAGCATTGTTTAGTCTTTTCCTTATAGAAAGAAGTTAAACTCATTCAAAAGTTGAAATATGTCTGCAATATGAAATAATTCCATGTTCTAATCTGTGTCCTGAGGGGGTGCAATTTCAGTTTTTGGTTGACTGAAATATAATTGTTTCTTCTTGCAGGTCAGAATCTTTTTCAGTATCTGTCCTCAAACTTTAGCGTTTTATAAGAAAAGCCCATGTCATCACACAACATTGTAAAAATGTCTTGAATTTAAAGAGCATGATCTTGTATAATTTGCTGTCTTAATAGCTATTTTAATACTTTATTCAGTTCTTCCACTTGCTAACATTTCCCTGTGTATTGTACAATGTATGCTGTCTATATTTCATGCTACTTGCTTCATTTTGTGAGTAATCCTTTGTGTGGCTGTTGACTGGCCAGAAGGAATGAGAGTTAATTTTCAGCTTTTTTTCTGTCTGCTATAAATTAGGTGTTTTTTGACAGAACTGTTTACCTTACATCAGGGTTGCCAGTCATCCCTATTTGGGTGGGACTGTCCCGAGATCAGCAGCCTGATCCCGAGTCCCGCACTGCTGGTTTAAATCCTGGACAGCCTCCGCTTTTTTTTTTTTTTTAATTTTTGATTGGCCCATATACCGGCGTACGGGCCAATCAGAAATCGCTAAACACAGAGCTTCTTGTGTTTAATGCGGAACATCACAGTTCCGCATTAAACAGAAGTAGCTCCGTGTTTAGCGATTTTTGATTGTCCATATACCGGTATACGGGCCAATCAAAAAATTGCAAAACAGAGCTACTTCTGTTTAATGCGGAGCTGCGATGTTTTGCATTAATCAGAAGCAGCTCCATGCTTATAAAAAATAAACACCGATCTACTTTTGTTTAATGCGGAACTCTGATGTTCCACATTAAATACCCTGGTGTGGAAGACCTAGCAGTACCCTGTGTAGCAGCAAACCTATAAAGCTAGTGCTTATGACTTTAAGGTGTAACGCAGGCTGTGCACTGAACTAAGCTTAAGCAGCTAGGTAGCTCATCAAACAGCACTAATATCAAATCATAGCACTATCTAACATCTAGCCTGAACCCTAGACACAACTCAGGCGACCCTGTAAAACGGTGTCCCTAAACCGTAATAGCCCAACCCTAATACCTAATGTCTGTGTGGCCATCCTGGTAGATATGGGCAACCTAAGAAAATGTAGCAGTTGATTCATGTACTCTGACAACTCTAATTCTTAAAGAAGCACAATATGCAAGAGTTGTACATAAATAACTTCCCTGGAGTCAAAAATCTCACAAATAAGGTTGTCAGAACCTGCACACTACATCCTTCACAAATACTGCTCACCACACAGAGACCTTTTTATACTGAGGCAATTAAAAGAAACCTCTCTGTACCTCAAAGACCTCCTAAGTCATCAAACAACAGCACTTCTCCTCAGCAGCCAATAAAGCTTTCCAATAGCAACACCTAACACCACATATAAACCTACACATAATAACTCCCCTAAGATCATAATGCAAGCAAACATTTCAAACATTTTACTTAGTACTTTTGTCATAGGGGATTCTCTTGTATGACACACAGATGCCCCTCTCACTAGGCTAAACAAGAAGGGCTCTAGATTAGAAGATCTAGGTTTCAAAACTTCAAATCTGGTATGGTTGACACCATATGATTGAAGTCTTGAAACTTTGAATCTTTTAATGGAGATCTGCGAAGATTTCCCTTTCCTGCACTGTAGTGCAATCTCGGAGTTGGTATATTTAAGTAGCGGGGAGTGTGGGGGGCACATGGGGGCTTGCCCCCCTGCTTAGAGCATTTAATTGGTTTGTTTTTGTAGGTTGTTCTGTTTTATTACATTTTCGATGTTTCAAGACTTTGAATATATGGTGTTGACCATATCCAATTTGAAGTTTTGAAACTTCGATAATGTAATATAGACCTGACAAGAAAATGACTGTTAGTGGCCTGTGGAGCAAGCATCCACAGTTTTATGCAAACACTCAAGTCGCTGCACCACAGGTACCACTATGCTTCTATCATAGTCCATGTGGGTGCAAATGGCCTGAGATGTAACTCACTGTGGACTATATGAAAAGAGACACTATAGATCTGTCTGAATATGTCACAGACAGGGTACATGTCTTGCACTGAGCAGTATTCTACCTTCACCAAGGATGATGCCATAGTGGAGCCTACAACTAGGAAGGTAGCAAGAGATCCTGTAGAGGTATTAAAATATTTAGAAAATTATATGAAAGTCTGTATAAACAGAGAAATGTAGAAATCAAGAAAATATACAAATGGAAATGTTTATGGAAGAATTAAGTATGCCAAGGTTAGAAGTAGATGAGGCTCAATTGCTAATCGTTAGGATAGGAGGAGATGAGATAAAAATTGTGATGTATAGCCAATCTACAGGAAAGTCCCCAGGAATATATGGTATTTCTGTGGAAGTTTGGAATCTAAGAGGGAAGAGACTGATAAATATCCGGAAGGTTTTGTTTAACAGTGTTTTAAAAAGAGAAGTACCAGCATGCTAGAAGAAAGCAGTGGTAGCTGTAATACCTATAAAGAGGGTAAAGATCCATCAGATCCAGCTTCATACAGGCCCATTTCAATACTAAACCATGATTATAAAGTGTTATTATGTATATTGCTAAAAGAATGACAAAAGTAATGCCAAAAGCAATAGATATGAATCAGTGTGGTTTTGTGGAGGGGAAGCATATATTTGACAACATTAACAGAACACTGATGATCCAGAGGGAAGCAGAATGTATGAAGATACCATTATTGGTGGGTCTTGATACAGAGAAAGCATTTGACAGAGTAAGCTGGGACTCTATGATCAGGGCAGTGGAAGCATTTGCAATTCCTGAAACAATTATAAGGACATATGAGGGATCGGAAGTGAAAATTAAAGTGGATTGGGTCCTCACTGATAATTTCTGCTTGAGCAGAGGAACCAGGCACGGGTGTCCTCTTCCCCCTTTATTTGCATTGTATTTTGAATGACTGGCAAAGAAAATAAGGGACTCAGAAATTATAATTGGTATGGTAGTCAAGAAAAGCTAGCTGTATTTGCAGATGGTATTTTTATACCTGACAAAACCAGGAAGAGACATTACAGTGTTATGGATCATTTTGAGAGCCTTTTAAATCTTTTCAGGATACAAAATTAATGAAGATAAAACAAAGGTAGTTGTGTAAGTTGTGTACCCACACATGAATTGGTTCACCAATAACCTTCTTTATGGGGACATGATAAAATGAAATATTTAGGAGTATGGATTAAAAATTATTCTGGTGTGGCAGCTAAAGATATGTGCATAGAGACTAAATCAAAAGATGATACAAAAACTGAGAAAATGGAAGCTTTGTTATATGGATATGGATAGTAAGATATGTCAACATGTTTTATTCCCTTTAGTCTTATACACAGGTCAGGCATATTTATGTCAACCAGAGGAGAAGTTGTGGTTCTAGATTAACAAAGAGCTGAAGGACTTTATCTGCGAGGGGAAGACTGCAAGAATCAAGTGGGATAAGCTGATTCTTACAGTAAAACAGGGCAGATTGGGATTACCCAATTTGAAGGGGTATTTCAAAGCTGCACACTTAAGACTGCTGTACATAGTACAAGCACAGAACTATAATTCAAAGTGGAAAGGGATGGTGATGAAAGGGAGTGGGGATATCAAGAAACAAGGAGAGAGTGGGATTTTGGATGCAGGTCTTTAAGGACAGCAACAATAATTGTACAGAATATTATATCCATAAAGTAGCAGAAAGTATTCCAAGAACTAAGCCATCATGGGAATGGAGGAAGGAGATGTTGCCGATAAGGATGACTGCTATTACGGATACAGGCAGTAGGCAAAAGGGAGGCTGGAATTTATTGGAGAAAACTGGCAAAGGATCCAAGGTATTGTGAGCAAATAACTAGAGAGGGAAAGGAAATTGAATGGGAAGAGGCCAATAATTTTTTTGGACTGCAGGTTAGAGATTGCCTTGCCTATCAAAGATTTAATATCAGAATATAGGCAAAGAGAAAAAATAATGGGGTCCTAAATGAAAGACTAACACTGGTAGAGTTTTTAGTAGAATCTAGAACAGAATCTGCCATTAAAAAAGAATAATTGGTAGACCATATAAAATATTACACAATAACTAAGCCGCGGTGGTACAGCGATAGCGTTCTTACCTCACAGCAAGAGGTTCTCCTGTTTGATTCTCGGTGGGAGTGCCTTCTGTGTGGAGTCTGCATGTCCTCCCCGTGGTCGAGTGGCGTCTGAAAGACAAGTGTGAATGGACGTGCCTTTGCTGAAGGTTTGGCGTCGGGCTGGTAACTCGGCACCATACAAATCTTCTGCCAATTATTAGTGGAATGGAGCTCCGCTGTGGCGACCCCTAATCGGGAAAAGCTGAAAAGACCAACAACAACTATAAGAATCAATCGGAGGAGGTTAGAAAGGCTTGGGAAGAGAGATTGGGTAAGCAATTCACAAAGAAACAATGGGAAGATATATGCATGTCTCCAAATATGCAACAAAATGTAGATGATTTAGGATTTTTGCTTGGAAATGTTTACTTGGGGTATAAAAATATCTATGTAGACTCCAAATAATTTTTCCTCAGGTAGACAGCAAATGTTTGAGGTGTGATGGGGAGGAAAGAGGTACTTGGGAACATATATTCACACTTATGTAACCTGCTTATTGCACATTTTTTTTATTTTTTATATTTTTTCCCCTAACAGATTTGTTTTTCAATTGAATTGTACAGGTTATAGGTCACATTAAAGGTGGGAAAAGTTTTGAAATGATTTATTGTTGTCTCATTTTTATATCACAAAAACCTGGCATTTTAACAGGGGTGTGTACACCTTTTATATCCACTGTAAGTATGTAGCTGCATAAATTCCTAGAAACACACACTTGTTAAGATACTAAAAACACACATCTAGAAACAGGGTTCAATAGCAGCTGAATAAAAAAAATTGCATCTGAGTTAATAGTATAAATTACAATGGCTGGCTGGGCTTAATAAATAGATAGATAACAGCTTAATTTCAGCTCTGTGTCGTCTACTCATAGGCACAACATTTCCGTTTCCTGGACTTTATCGAAACAAACTCCCTGGACCAAATACTGTACACTCCAACCAAAGTTTCAAACCTATTTGACCTAATACCAACATGGAAGAGTATTTGACCCCCCCCCCCCCCAACACACACACAAACACACACACACCATGTCCTCATTGTTGAGGTCAGACCACAAAGCTGTCTCCCTCAAAATAAAAATCAACCCAGAAAACGCAATTAAACCTGTAACATTTGAGAATTATTCTAAAGAACGCTACATTCTGTTAAGTGACAGTTTGTCAAAATTCACTGCTCCCCCAAACCCTGAGTACACCGCTATTTATGCTGAATCATTTACATAAAACCTATGCAAATATGTAAATGGCTGCTTTGAGACTGCCATACCTGTCAGAGGTTAGGACAGATCTAACACCAAAACTAAGCCCACTGGTGGTATCTGTACCTTAACAGAGTATATAACAAAAGAAAAAAAGTCATGACCAAAATCAGAAGGACCAACTCTCTTGGAGACAAGAGCTCTCTGATTCAAGTAAACAAGAAACAGAGAGGTCAAATAAAGTCCAACAAGGTCAATTACGAGATGAGAATAGCTTACCAGGGTAAGGACAGTCTCAAGGCCTTCTTAAAGGTAACACTCTAGCAGTGTGCAATTCTGGTGGTAAATGGCACAATATTTCCCTCTTGTTTACATCATTTGGAGTTAGTTATTGCTATTATGGTTTTGTTCTCTGCTTTTTGTGTGGCATAACTCTGATGTAGAGAGGAAGGTATATTTGCTGAGTGTTATGGGTGAAAGAGAAGGAATTGGACATCTGTGAGCTTTTCGGGTGCCAGATTGCCTAATGGCATTCGTCCCACTATTCAAGAGGGATGGAGAATCTCATTTGAAGCTGTCATTGTACTTAACTTTTTTAATGCTCTCATGAGTACAAACTGCTTAATAATGGTGATCCTTCATGTGCTACTTTTGTGTTGTGTTGAATTTATGGAAGCAACACATCATAGTAATGTTGGTGGGTGTTATGGATAGTATATGAAAATTCTATTGAATCAACATCTATGACTCCATTTATCATATATCTTTAAATAACGGCCAAAATGTACATCAGTACCCTGTTGGAAAATAAATGTTTTCCAACAGGTTATAAATTAAAAAAAAAGCTGTTTTTTCACGACAACATACAGTAATAAGCAAACAGCTGCCACCCTTTTTATTACTTGCAAAATCTTGCTTTGTTGCTTAACAAGTGTAAAATAAAATAATAAAAGGAAGAAGAAAAAAACTCTACTAGCAAAAGTAACTACAGTTGCAAGAATGTGTCATTTTAAGTGTAGCTTAAAACGCTGCATTTAGCCAGGTGGAAGAAAATAAAATGCAATGCAGTTATGATTGTGAATTAACATGAGAGAGAGCGCATGTATACTTCTTAGCTTTACTCAAGAATTCTGAAAGAAGCCAACAGTAATGGAAGGATGAAGACCTAAAATAAAGGACACGTTTTAAATACTATTCCCATTCACTTACATATCAGCTTGCATTGTTTGAACACTAAGAAGTATGCAACTATATTGTCTAGCTTTATTGACTGTAATCCTTAGTGATTTACCAGAAATCAAGGGACAGGACAAATATACGAGGCAAAATCAGGGACATTAAAATTTCAGATACTTGAGAGGCATGAGAGTTGGAATATATTGCACTGTATGAATTGTTTTCCATTCATTAATTCATTTTATCAAATGAGACTTCTTTGCTCTACTCAGCCAAGAAAGTATTAGAATTGCTGGCTACATCTGTGTGTGTCTGTCAGTATGTGACGTGGAGTGTAGGTGACTGTGTGTGTCTGTGTTTTCTGTGCATGTGTGAAGAGTCTCTCTCTGCATCTGTCTTTCGGTGTATACAAGTATGTCTGTGTGTGTGCTCCTCTGGGTGTCATTAGTAAATATTTGCATGAGTTATGTTTTAGTCAAATTACTTCACTGAGCAACAATTACATGTCCTACACCAATATTAAACATTAGTAGGAATTGGGAGGAGAAATTATTTTGCATAAAAATGTATATACTAATAGGGGTCGCCACAGCGGAACTCCGTTCCGCTAATGATTGGCAGATTTTTACGGTGCTGAGGTGCCAGCCTGATGCCAAACTTTCAATGAAGGCAAGCCCATTTACACATGTCTTTCGAACACCATTCGCCCGCGAGGAGGACATGCAGCAAAATATATATATACTAATAAACAATTAAAAAAACTCGCTTTAAAAGATAGCCTATTATCTAAGTGCAGTAATTGCCCTCCAGGGTGGGTATTGTAGAGGGGGGAAATAAAGGACTTTCCAGGGGTGAAGAGGCCTTCCTCTGTCGCACTAGGCCTCACAGCCACCACCACCCTGGGTTGTCTGTTATTTCACCAGTAGTGACCCAGCCTGTCAAGCATTATTGCTTGCAAATTGCACATTCACCCTTGATGAATTTTACGTTGTATCAAATAACAGGGAATTGACCTGCTGTTGTTATACATGTTTTGACTTGCTCATAATAGGATGATTTTTTTCTGAGAGCCCTCCAGCTGCAATGGCATTAAACGCTTTGTTTATATGTAACCATGCAGACACTTATGAAATGGGTGAAAGTTTTGTGAAACTTTTCAGGGAGATTGTTAAAGATCCGAGGCTGTCTGATAAAGCCCTCTGCTGTATCAGCTTTCTTATTGCAGTGGCATGCATGCAACCACCATTGTCATACAGCAGTTTTATTGTTAGAGGAAGTTGCATTCCACACAGAGAGTAAAAGCTAATGTGTTTAGGGTTAGGTAAGTGCGCAAGCCTCATTCACAGCACACATAGCCAGACTTTAGAATTGTTACCTTATGCTAGCAGGTGTTTGTCATAGACTACAGAAATGGCAGATGCAGAATAGCCACTTTGTTTTGAGGACTGGCCTCTTAAATATATTTTTGATTTTGGATGTAAATAGAGAAGACCTGCATAACAACTAAAAAGTGCTCAAAATAGGATGTCCAATACTTGGTTAATACACAAGTTGGGAAGTATAAGATCATACCATAGAAGCAATGACCACCACTACCCACCCTTTGGCGACAACCAGCTAAAGCTAAACTTCAAGATGCTTGCATTACTAGAAGTAACTGAAGAAGAATGGTTGACTTAAAATAATTTTCAAGCGGAAATGACCAAATACTTATAGTGGATATAAAAAGTTTACACATCCCTATCCCTGTTAAAATGCCATGTTTTGTGATATAAAAAAATGAGACCGCAATAAATCATTTCAAAACTTTTCCCACCTTTAATCTGACCTATAACCTGTACAATTCAATTGAAAAACAAATCTGTTAGGGGAAAAAATATAAAAATTTAAAAACATACAATACGCTGGTTGCACAAGTGTGCACACCCTTAAACTGATACTTTGTTGAAGCACCTTTTGATTTAATTACAGCATTCAGTCTTCTTGGGTACACACTGATTAAACCCAAATAACGTTCAGCTGTCCTAGTAGGATTTTCCTGACATTTACTCAGTTGCCTGCTACAGCAAAAGCCATGGTTCACAGAGAGTTTACGTCAGTCAGGAGAAGGGTACAAAACAATTTCCACAGCATTGGATATACCATGGAACACAGTGAAGACGGTCATCAAAAATTGGAGAAAATTTGGGACAACAGTGACGTTGCAAAGAACTGGACGTTCCCTCCAAAATTGATGAAAAGACGAGACAAAAACTGGTCAAGGAGGCTACCAAGAGACCTACAGCAACACTGAAGGAGCTACAGGAATTACTGGCAAGTGTGTACTACATGTGAAGACAATCTCCCATATTCTCCATATGTCTGGACTATGGGGTAGGGTTGCAAGATGGAAGCATTTTCTTGCACAGAAAAACATCCAGGTCTGGCTAAAATGTGCAAAACAGTACATCAAGTCTCCGAAAAGCATGTGGGAAAATGTGTTATGGTCTGACGAGACCAAGGTTGAATTTTTTGGCCACAATTCCAAAAGGTACATTTGGCGCAGAAACAACAATTCACATCACCAAAAGAACAACTTCCCCACGGTGAAGCATGATGGTGGCAGCATCATGCTTTGGGGTTGCTTTTCTTCATCTGGAATTGGGGCTTTAGTTAAGGTGGAGGAAATTATGAACAGTTCCAAATACCAGTCACTTTTGGCCCAAAACGTTCAGGCGTATGTAGAAAGCTGAAGACGAAGAGGAATTTCACCTTTCAACATGACAATGACCCCAAGCATGCAACTAAATCAACAAAAGAATGGCTTCACCAGAAGAAAATTAAAGTTTTGGAATGGCCTAGCCAGACCCCAGACCAAAATCCAATAAAAAATCTGTGGGGTGACCTGAAGAGGGCTGTGCACAAGAGATGCCCTTGCAATCTGACAGATTTGGAGTGCTTTTGCTTGGAATAGTGGCAAATATTGCCAAGTCAAGATGTGCCATGCTAATAGACTCCTACCCAAAAAGACTGAATGCTGTAATTAAATCAAAAGATGCTTCAACAAAGTATTAGTTTAAGGGTGTGCACACTTATGCAACCAGCGTATTGTACATTTTTTTATTTTTTATATTTTCCCCCGACTTATTTTTCGTTGAGTTGTACAGGTTATAGGTCACATTAAAGGTGGGAAAAGTTTTGAAATGATTTATTGTGGTCTCATTTTTTTTATATCACAAAAACCTAGCATTTTAACATGGTGTGTAAACTTTTTATATCATTGTACACATCTCCAAGAGGGATATCTGGCCATACTTGTCCTGTAGGCTGGTTTATTGAATTCCTTGTCAGCTGGATAATGCTGGTGACAGTGTCCCAACCAACAGACCCCCCCCCCCCCAGTGAGTTTCTTCACGTCACTGTCCTGAGCCCCCAGTGTGGCTTTAGATATGGTGTTTTACCTATAAAGCTCCCCTATAGAAGAGGCTGCATTTGTTTAATAAAAAAATATTACAGATGCTGTTGAAACAAGTATTAAAATAATATTACTGTTTGTAAATATTACACTGTTAGTGCTGTTTGACGGTATTTTCAGATAGCAAAGGAACATTAATGCATAAAATGATAATGCTTGGAATTTAAGGACATTTGAGGCAGTAATGCCAATCCTTCAGAAATATGTGCATTTGAAATGTAGTAGTCTGCTGCTTTGCCTTAACTCTGCAGGTGGTGGTGACTGTCCACATGGTCAATCTAGGTGTCCAGTGCAATTTGCAAAATAGCAAGCGATCTTACCTCTTATGTTTGCCTTCTCCTTTGGCATGATCATGTCACTTGATTAGCAGCATTATATTGCAGTTCTAGACTCTGTATTTACTACTGTGTGCTGTTCACAGTTTACATTTTTATACTTACAACCAAGCAGAATATATAATTTTTGTACTGCAATATTGTGAAGGATTCCTGTTTAGAAGGCATTGCAATTTGTGTATTGTTAAAAGCCTGGCCCGACTGCAAATGCATATTACTCGGTGGAAGTTAATTATTCAACACCATGGACACTGACTGGAGAAAACAACTAGCATGCCATCACTTACAGCAGCATGTTTGGCTGACTGTAGATATTAAAAGCAAAAGCTACACACGTTCTCTACCCTGCTAAGAGGAGAAAAAAAATACTTTGGTGGCCATGTAAAATGAACGTCTACCCTCTCCAAAGCAAGATGTTTTGTTTGTGTCTTTCGGCTTTTCCCGGTTAGGGGCGCCACAGCGGAACTCCGGTCCGCTAATGATTGGCAGTTGATTTTTACGTACCGGCTTGCCAGGCCTGATGCACAACCTTCAATGAAGGTACGCCCATTCATGCATGTCTCCACACAGCAGACACTCTAGCTGAGAATCGAACTGGACAGCGCCTTACTGTGAGGCAACAAAAGTGAAGTCACCAAGGATTAATTTTTTTTTAAGCTTACTACTGACCCACCTGAAGTCCTAAGGCATTCTCACTTGAACAGTAGAACACTTGCACACTCCTGAGTCCTAAAAACACAAAGTGGCACAAGCCTGTTGCACTTTGTAAGCATCAATATGTATATGTCCAGTGCATGTGATACACATCATGAAGCCGTCCACGAATGCAGAAAATGAACGAGGACAAGAAACTGTTGGAAAAAGGTGTTCTGAGTTGCAGTGCCACTGCTTAAAAGATGAGCACTTTTAGAAATGACAATGAGTAATAATCCACTCCTGTGTGTAGGTAGTAATGGGTTTAGATTTAATATGGCTGGATTTTAATGATCACTCTGGTTTTGCCCTCCTGATCAGTCTGAGCCGGCCATGGATAAATCTGGCATTATCCACTCCCGGTCATGGGTTATTGCTAAACTGTAAGGTGAATTCCTACCTAAGCCTTTTGGACCATGTTCTCTAATTGGTGAGTGGTTACTTGACTGTCATCTTGCACTTTTAGTTTATTTATTCACAGATCAGTGCTTACGAATCTGTCACATCTGATAGTTAAACATCGTAAGGGAAGTTGAATGGTGCAGTGTTCCTGGCATGTTGTGAATGCATATGATGATTGGATTAAAAATATTTTGACAGCATGTAGATAAGGGAGGGGATATTTGGACTTCTGACTGCAAGGTTCTTGCACTTTAATGGTGCTAATGGAATCCACACGAAGACTCAAAAATGAGTAAATAATCCATGTGTTAGCGGATGCAGCATAATCAGTTGTAGCCGTTAAATGTTCCTTAGAGGTCTGCAGGCTACAAGATTCTTGATGCAAGCAAAACAGAGTGCATGGACAAATATTTACTTTTCAGGAGCTAAGGGAGTACAGAACGAATACTAAGGAGAGGAACACTGAGCTGTCTGTCGCATAATTCTTACACTGTCGTTTTATGGTGCTTTAGAACAAAATGTGCATGTAATACTTTTTCATGTCCTAGTTTCTGATCAGGTAGGGACAGCAACTACTGAATGTGGCACCACTATATTTACACTGACTTTTGGAAAAGCAAACCTGATAGCTACCCTTTTTAACCAGAACTGCTGACATAGCAACAGTGCCTCTGTAAAGGAGAGGTTCTTTATGCAAAATTTTATTTTTGCAGCTACAGAGTTTAAAAAATGATCTTCTGCTCTGAGAAATTGTAATACACTTTTCCTGCAGAGGTCGACATAAATGACCCAATTTAATTTCTCCTCCAGAGGGTAACAAGTCATTACATTAAAACAGTCTTAATACAGGATATATGGAGTTTGACAGTCCTCAGTGTGGTAGCTTCCAAGGGCATTTCCTACCCAGAGTCAGTATGCTACAAGTTGGCAATACTGTCCGGCTTGGGGAGGGGGGCAAATGCCTTAGAGAAAGGTCTCTGTGTGGTCCAGGAGAAAGTGATGGTTATGCACCATCTCCATGTGCATGTGTTTGTGCGAGATATTGCAGTATACTGAGATGTTGGCACAGCACTTGGAGCTGTCCTGTGTCAGCTGAGCCTTTTATGACTCCCCCAAATCTCCAGGAAGGTTTTAAAGTAAAAAGGTCAAAATTCCTGTATCCTAGAGACTAAAAATACTCAAGTTAATCCCTTGCTTCCATAGCTGAATTAAGATTTTTGTTGTGTGTGAACACTAGGAAATGATTGTTACCCCATACATTCTGCTGTTGCAGAGGTGGTACTTTTGAACTGATATAGTGAATTTTGGGCATGCACTGTCTCCTTCCAGTGCAAGGGGTGCTAGATTGTGTTTTATAGCAAATTTGGGAGTTTTGAGACATGGCATCTTGTGGCAAGTGACCAGAACATATTACCAAAAAAAAAAAATCTGATTAATGCATTCGGTACTTTTCCGTTATACCCCTACCAGACCACAATGGTATTTTGCCGGTATGTGCTGCATTTTCAGTATCCATCTGAGTAGTTCATGTTAAATAGTCTGTGACCATTACTCAAAAGAATATTTTTTGAACATGATGTAGATGTGATAGCAGGTTTTAGGGAAAGTAAAACATGAAGCGCACACATAGCCGCAGCCGGCGCTGAACATTCTATTTACAGAAGTTTACAGTAAGACAGGATTCCATATCCATCCGAGTAGTTCATGTTAAATAGTTTGTAACCATTATTCAGTTCTTTGTTAATGATCCCTGTTCCTTCCACTACCTCTACTAAAAGTGTATATATAAACTGCTGTGATGAAATACCGGCAAAACAGACAGATATACAACTCCTTGCTTGTGTGAGGAAACACTGGAAAATCACATCACCGCGGACTGGTAGGGGTATAACGGAAAAGTACCATGCGTTCACTAAAATTCAGTCATCTTGAGACTAGTCTTTAGTTCAGTGGATTCCTAGGATGGTTCTAGATGTATATATAAGGACTGTCTTCTACCCATTCATCAGCTGCAACCTCACACTTTATATTTGAGGGTAAGGAAGCTGTTGCCATTAGGTACTGCTTTCTTATGGAGAATGCCTATGGGGAGGAGGACAATTGCCTGAGGATTATTTATGCTTGTTCTGAGGTGCAGTGGTCAATAGGATGCAAGAGGGCACAGCATCCCCCTCAGAGGAGGAATATTAATTTGTGTATGCCGAGCTCTTGCAAGGAAGCTTGGTACTGTGGACAAAATTATCCATTTTGTACCCAAATCCTCACTGTCTGTAGCCTGTAAGTGATCACTTGATGATAGCTTGTATATAATCAAAGTTTTTCTTAAATAATCAGTCTAACAACTTGTTGCTGAATTGAAAAAAAAGAGCAGTCTGACATTTAAGAAGTTGCCACTGATTGCTTACAGATGATTTGCAAACTGTCAAGACTTTTGTTTTACTGTAGCTACCTGAAAAAAAACTGAGCAGTTTAATTTTAAAAGTTTTTTTTTTTGCCCCTTACAAGTAGGCACCCCTATCTGCCCCCTCCTTCCTAAGACACTGTGCGTTTCCTAAATTAATTCTGTTTGGGAAAGTAGATTTTTTGAATTTTTTTTGTTGTATATTTGTTTTGTATGTTTTCAGTATGTTGAAGTTCAGAATTTTTGTCATTAGAATATCATAGTGTTTCAGCTGCCTACCCAAATTTGAACTCCGTAAAGTTGTGAAACCTTAATTACAAAACATTGTCTGTAAATGGCTACTGTTGATTTTATCAGGTGTGGCTGTTTCTCTTTTAAAAGAAAAATGTTTGGTACATACTTTATGGGTACTCCCAGCTTCCTTGTTAGAGTCTTAAAATATTATTTATCTAGTGTGCATCAGAACTCCTGACACAAACAGCAGCTTGTTTCTGCCCAGATGTTTTTTGCACAGTGAAAGCCATCTAGCTTTTCTAATTAGTCCATGTGCTTCAGACAGACCTCTTCAATTCACTAAGCTTTATGAATGCAGGAACTATCAATGCGCCTGCCTGTTTGCAGCTGTGCTGTGGCTTTTCTTGTTCGGTATTGCTTAGTTTTCTCAACTTGACAGAAGGGATTTTTTTTAACAGCACAGCCCATAGGAAAATGGTTTAAGCAGCTGCATTGTGAAGGCACAAAGAAGTTATTATTGCGTCTGTTATGGAGAGGGGGGAGGGGGAGACTGAGCAGGCAGTTCGGCTGCTGTTGATACTGATTGTTGACTTGCCATCTGCCAGATAGGAAGATTAAAAAAAAATGACAGCTCCAGCAGGGCGTTCAAGGGTTGTTTAGAGAGACGCATAAACATGTGCAGATGTCGAGCTGCATAACGACAAGAACTTGAGACAGTTCATACTGCTGCTGCTGCTACGGCTCCCACCATCATTTCCATTGCTGCCACCTAGTCCTTTTATTTTCATTGTGAGTGCTTGTTTGGGGGCTGGAACTGCATAATACTTTTTCTCAGACTGTGTGCTGGTTCTCTACAGCTTTGTACTGAGGCCTTAGACTTGTCAAAGAACCATTCAGGCACTGAAGAGGGTTGCATGCTTCTTGAAAGAGGAATATTGGGTTTTCTCTGAAGGAAACATAGCTAGTCATCTTGACAGCTTAGCTGTGGTGCCTAGCACCACCACTGGAGAATATTTCTGACTTTTTAAATCATACTTACTAACTAATGCCTCTGAGTATCCCTGTTGATCTTTTTCAGGTTTGTTGAAAATTCAGTGACTAGCTTGTTTTTAAAAGTCACTAGCATTCAAAGCATTGTACTTGCAGTAAAGAATGCCTTTTTAGACTACTGACATTCTTGCACCTGTGAATGTAAGTAATGTTCACTGAAAATAGGTTAGGGGTTAGATTTCAACATCCCTGTTTGCCATTCACAAGCCTGCTAATGATTTTATTTACAAACATTTTTATAGTTCCAGCATTACAGCACAGTATAATTTGAAATGGAAAGAACTGTTTTCACTAGAGTAATACCTCTACAGCTACTACTGAGTTAAAACATTATTTCAATTTATAAAATCCAGGAAATGGACCCAAATTCATAAATCCACTGTGACAGTACAGGTGTTTATTAAAACAGATGTTTGCATAATGTTTTTCCAGGGTGTCAGCACCAGTGTACCACAAATCCATAGTTGTACTGTGTTGGCATGGGGAGTGAAACAGCCATCAGAATGCTAAAAGAGCTCTCACGTTGACCCATTCCTGTTTTTTCCAGGATTATAAATGGGGCTGCCACTATTTCTTGTCTTTATCTTCCATTTTTCTCTGCCATTATTTAACATGTTAGTGTACACCAGTGAGTGACTTTGTACTATGGAAAGATACCAGAAATATTGAAAAAGTTCTAACCAGTGATGGTTCTTAAATTTTCACGTTGATGCTGGAAAGAGGCCTTGGTGCCTCACTGCTTTTATGCTGACAGAGAATACTCTCAGCTGTAAATAATCAGATTTCTACAGGTCTCCAAGTGGCACATGCATACATTTTCTAAGACATGGCTTGATCAGTCTTTCACATTTTTATGAACTTGACTGCAGATGTGTCTAAAACTGAATCCTTGTTATGCATATTTTATAAATCATTCTCGAGCTCTTTAAAATGTTGACAAATGTATCATGATTGCTACTATACAGTGATCTCAAGATGATTTATATGTTGAACAAATGCTTGCTAACTTTAAGCAGCTGGCAAGTGCAAGAAAGTTGGGGGTGGGGGTAGAAAAACTTCTGATAATGTATTTTACCTTAATGATGTAGAAAAGAATTTGTTTTTAATATGTAATTAAAAACTAAACTACTTAACTACCATTTCTGGTTGAAGTGTTTATGAGGTTAAGAGCTAATCTTTTAGTAATTCTGCTCAGTAGCTGTAAAACAGAAGCTATAGATGAAAACTGATATGAATTTGCATAATTATAGGTCCCCAGTCCATGCATATGTTCACTGTAAACCACCATACTTCTAAAGTTTATATAATTTCTTTGTCTTATTCTCTATATATTAGCATAAGAAGTATATAAAAATGTATTGTTGGAAATCAGTAGCAGGTTGCACAATTATTTCACATTGCTTCTAATTGAAATTAATCCAATCATATGTGCTAAAACTGATATATGATATGATATGAAGGTTGGTATAGCAACTAGATGCCAACAGTTTCTGCCATCATCCCATATTTAAGAATAAGCCAAATAGGGTGTAATGAGGGGTGATTGTTTCATTCTAGTCTGTGTGCTGGGGAGTGGTGCATGGATCCTGGCATATTGTAGTGGATTATGGTCCCTGTCATCTGAAAAAGAGAGACTGTAGGTGTTCTGTGCAACAATTTATTTCCTGTGTGTACCCTTTAACACATCATTGCTGGTGGGGCTAATAGAAGCAAAATAGAAAATTGTTTTCTCTCACCCATACCTCTAAATAGGTGAACTCTGTTGGAAAGAGAAGGATCTGCCTGACAAAGGATTGCATTAGATTTGTTTAGTGTTGTTATTAAGGATGGTGTATAGAATGTGATTGTTTTGTAGTCCATAGACCAGTGGGGGATAAGAATAAATATAATGTAAACAGCTAGTGGCACTGTTTTCTCCTGGTTCATTATATTTTCCACAGGACTACATCAGTGTGTATACTCTGTTTTTATTAATGTTTTTATCATACAAAGACCATTTTGCATTTTGTATTTACTGCATTTAGTTTGCAGACTGTAGAAGAGGCTATTATCCATTACGTTTGCCCAGATATTTCAGTTGTTTCCAGCTTCTACCAAATGACTTGTGGCTGAGTGTACTGATATCTAATATTAAACAAAATGCACTTTCAGGATAAGATCTTTGTAGACTCTTATTCCAGGACTGGGTTTTGTACCAGTAGTTGGTACCTGATTATGTGGGTTAACCATCATTGTACATAAGCTAAATTGTTTTCTTTGTCATTTAACTTTCTGCTTGAAAATGCAGTGTTCTGTAGTGTGCACTTTATCACAAAGAAATGATACTAGTTGATTTTGCCTTTGACATAGACCATTGAAGTATGCATTTAAGTGCTATATGACCAGAGACCGTTTCATTGCCTTGTATTAAAATGTTTCAGTATGTCTGTAAGCTTATTAGAGAATGTGGTATGAAAAAAGGGACGTTTTATGGGTGATCTACAGTATTTGATAGAGCAAATTTATAAGTAAGTAAATAATTCTACTGTAGGGTTTGTATTTATTTTTTTCTGGTGCAAATACTGTGCTTACTTTTTAAAAATTTCCTGTCATCTGATATGATAGCAGTAGTTATCAGTATTTGTGTTCCTTTCTGTTGACATCCAGCCACAAGTGTTGCCTTTTCTGCAGTGTTTATTGTACACATGTTAACACTTTGTGTAATGTGCTGGCTGTTGTGTGAGCTTGGAGTCTCTGATACTGCACTGTTTACAAGACTGCTTTCAGTGTGAGAGGATGCTTTTTGGTATTTTTCACTGCACTGTTGCTTTACTTGTTCATTATACCTTATGTACAGCTGTTCACACAACATCTGCTTTCAGAACAGTTATTGATGCTTGTTTGACTAACAGTGCTCTTACTCCTCTGAAGTTCTTTCATTGATTTTAATTTGCTCTCTGTGGTTTGCAAGTCACTATTTATTATTTGGTAGGTGTCTCAGTCTGTAACTTAAAGTAGACATAGACCCTTTGCTCTTAAAAAAAAAAAAAGAGAGAGCTGGTATTCTGAGTAGTTGAAAAGAGTGTTAAAATGTTGACTGGAGATTTATAGATAAAAAATTACACATCTGAAGTTAGAAATGCAATTTTAAGGGTGTGGGTTTTAGTGTATTCAGACAGATGCAAAGTTGTGTTGTGCTCCTGGCCAGCAAATTTGTTATGCTTGGGTTTTAGGATTACAGTCCATGCAGTTGATGTGCAGATAGATGTCTGGAGTTTTGTATTGTGTGTGTTTGGGAGAAGGGACTATGACTGTGAATAAAGTGCTATCTTATATTGTTATTGTTGTATTCAGTTGCAATAATTTATCTCTTAACATTTTTATTTTGTGTTTTTCTCAATTCAGGTTATTTTACAGAACAACTGCTGGGCAGAGTTCTGTATCATTAAGTAGTAGTTTTACACACATGATCTGTGACTTCCAGTGGAGTCATTTTGCTTGTAATTTGCAGAATTATTTCACAGTTCTACTGTACAGTAATTTGTTACTGTAGTGTGTACATACAATTGTTTTAGGTATTTGCATGGATTTCTCATTTAGTCAGTGCACTTTGACATGTAGCCATATTGTTTGGCTATTGAATCTTCTCATTACGATTTTAGCACTAGATTTTGCTGAATACTTATCCGTCTCTTTCAATGATGTCTAGAATTCTCAAAATAGTTGTTAACTTCTGCTAATTTAGCAGTTTTGCTGTGAGTGTTATAATGAATTCTCATTTATATATACCTTTCCCTCTCAACCACAAGCTACCCACAGATACCCATTTACATTTACTTGGGCCTGCATATTGTGGATGAGTACACTTTTTGCTGAGCTTTCAACATTAGAATAATATATTACAATATTCTTGTTGCAGATGTTATCCCTCTTTGCAAAATGCATGCCAGTGTAAGTGTCCTTCAGGGATATATAATATATATATTTTTTTTTTACCTCATCGCGTGTCGCCCCTTTTATGAGTGGTCGGTTGATTTGTTTTTGTGTAGGTTTATTTGATGTGATCATAACTGTTTCTTGAAGTGCTTTCTGTGTCTTTATTTCTGTAAGTTTTGTTACATCACCATTGGCTGTTGTACTCATGCCCATTACCAAGTTAAATTTTCTGTGCACTCCACCCCCATTCAACTTGTGTTGCAATCATCTTTTCCATTTTGTCCCTTCTACTACATCTAAACACATACTATATGAATTCTCTTTCTTTACATATCCTTTAGGAAATAACGTGGCTTTTAGTGGTCAGTGCTACCTTACGTATGTATCCTGAAATCCTTCACTCACTTAATGTAAATCTTAATCTCTAAGTATCACAATGGTTACACCTCCCTTCTCTGTAGGATGAAGTCATTTCTTCCCAGTTCTTCTTAATCTGTGATGACATTAAAACCTAATTCCAAGATGACTGCACATTGAGTATCAAGCTGTCCCAGTGAGCGAACAGAAACTCAACAGAGAAGACCAATAGACTTTTGTGTTTGAGTACATTTCAGTAACTGGCTAATAAGTGTACTACCTGGCTGCCAAGAAACAAGAAATACAGAGCATCTAAAAATCAGCTACAAAAGATGAGGAAAAAAACACTGACAGTTCTGCAACTGCTCAGCAAAAAGCAATGCAACATCCAGACAAGTCTTCCAGTAATTTACAGGAAGATATAAGGCAACTGCGCACAGACCTGGTTAAAATAAACAAAACATTGATGGAGTATATCAACACAAACAAAAGGCTAGAAAAATGGAAGAATCTTTAAATAGATATTTAAATGAGGTGATAAAGCTGGAAAAATCAGAGGATAAAATGAAGAAAAAGATAGCTGAATATGAGACTGCTCAGGAAGAGATGTTTCAAAACTAATAGAATTAGAGGACAGAGCATGTAGGCAAAACCTGTGATTTTCAGCTATACCAGAGAAGCTGGAAGGAACAGACTGTGTTAATTTTATGAAAGCATAAATAAGCAACTGGACTGGTATTCCACTGTAGGAGATTAGTTTTGTTTAGTTGAAAGGGCACATCGTGTGTATGCTCCAAACCTAGCTATGATAAAACAACCTAGACCTTTAGTAGTAAAGATGCAATCTTGCCAATAGAAGGAGTTGATTCTGACAAAACTATGGCAGAAGGGCAAAATACTAAAAATGAGAGACGGCAGAATGTTTGTGGAGAATGATTACTCATTGTACACCAGGCAGAAGAGGAGTAAATTAATTCCACTATTTAGGGATCGTGATGCAGATGTAAGATTCAAACTGCTGTACCCAGCTATTTTTAAGGTATTCTTCCTTGGAGAGACAAAATCACTTTTGACGAAGTACATGCTATGAAGGAAATACAAAAGTTTGTCCAACAAACAGTGAGCTGTGAAACTGAGATTCTGCTTCTTGCTCTTCTGGTAATAAAGACCACAGAGAGACTATACCTGTAAAACCGTTTCCACTGTTTCACTGGAAAATGTTGGAAAGAAGGAAATGAACATGAAAGCTGACTACAAGAATAGAGAGTACATTGGAAATGAAGCAAAGACAGGATTTGGGAGATGGAGACAAAGTATTAAAACCAGTAACTTAATGTAGAATTACACTGCAATAAATAGATTAGTGAAATATGACAAAACAAGAAAATCTGGAAATATTAGACTTTTTCAGAATTTGTTGAACTTGTGGGGGGCTCGTATATGCCCTACTTCATGTCATTAATGTTCAGAAATTGCTTTGGGGGGTGAGGGGAGAAAGTTAACTGTACTTAGACAACTTTTTTTTCTTAATGGTACAATTTTTGTGATGTATTTTCTTTGTATGTTGCAAAGTAAAGTTTTTTCAGTTACCTGTAAAGGTAATGGGGATTGTAAAAAGATGCTGCTGTTCTTTTTTCCCTTTCTTTCTCCCTTCTCTCTCTCATCTTGTTCAGTTCTAAGAAATGTAGGCACTGCAGTGTAAAAAAGGATGGCTAAGAGAGGCATGACAAAAAATAGTTAATGTGCTGTTTCTTATTCTTGCATGGGAGAATGACTGGATTAAGGACCATAGATTGATTTAGTAACAGGTTTTAAGATGAGACAAAACCAGTTAGAACGTAGTAGAAGCACAGGCTGCACCATACTTCTTAGCATGGATAACTTTTCTTTTAGGTTAACTCATGTCTATGAGTGTGGCTGTCACTTTGGGACATTGGCTCCTATTAGGAGGGTAAAACTTCAATATCTGAAGATGTACATAGTTTTATGTTGTTAGTATTAAATAGTTTTTAGGGGAGTATCTTTTTGGGGGGGGCTTTCAATAAAAAACAAACATTTTGTAAGATGTGACATAGGCCCAAACAGATGTGACAAGAAATGACTATATAAAAGTTCAACCTGCCAAACAGTGTATGCTTGTAACACAAAAGCTGTAACTAGACATTTAACAGAAAAAGGTATTTTACATAAAAGGTGAGAATAATAACTTTGTAATACAATGGTGCTTTTTGTCATCATCTTTCGGCTGTTCCCATTAGTGGTCGCCACAGCTGATCATCTGTTTACATTTCTTCCTGTCCTCTGCATCTTGCTGTGTCACACCAACTACCTGAATGTCCTCTCTCACCACATCCATAAATCTTATCTTAGGCCTTCCTCTTTTCCTGTTACCTGGTAGCTTTATCCTTAGCATCTTTTTCCCAATATAGTCAGCATCCCTCCTCAGCACATGTCCAAACCAACGTAATATTGCTTCTCTGGCTTTGTCTACAAACCTTCTAACCTGGACTGACCCTCTAATATACTTATTCCTAATCCTGTCCACCCTCGTCACACCCAGTGCAAATCTTAACATCTTTAACTCTGCACATCCAGCTCTAACTCCTGCCTTTTTGTCAATGCCACTGTCTCCAACCCGTATAACATAGCTGGTCTCACTACCCTCTTGTAGACCTTCCCTTTCACTCTTACTGGTACTCGTCTGTCACAAATCATTCCTGACACTCTACTCCACCCACTCCATCCTGCCTGTACTCTCTTCTTCACCTCTCTGCCACACTCACCATTACTCTGAACTATTGATCCCAAGTATTTAAACTCAACCACCTTCGCCACCTCTACTCCTTACATCCTCACCATTCCTCTATCCTCCCTCTCATTCACACACATATATTCTGTCTTAGTCCTGCTGACCTTCATTCCTCTTCTCTCTAGAGCATATCTCCATCTCTCCTGGGTCTCCTCCACCTGTTCCCTACTCTCACTACAGATCACAATGTCATCTGCAAACATCATAGTCCACAGGGACTCCTGTCTGATCTCATCTGTCAACCTGTCCATCACCATTGCAAATAATGGTGCTTTTTGTAATGCCTTTAAATGTCAATGATCCTACAGATAAATGCAAAAAAGAAAGAACAGTGAATCATATTAAAAATTTACAGTGCAAATAGCTGTGTTATAGAGACCCACTTGGAAAGAACTGAACATGTGAATTTGATAAAGGTTTTCAGGATGGTTATTCAGCGGAATACCTGGGACAAAGGAAAAGAGGAGTATTTATGTTAACTGCAAGATGAGTTCCAGTACTGGTATAAGACGATAATAAATCTCCATGGCAATACCCAGATTTGCTCTGACCTACTGATCTGTGGTACCTCCTATACCAGGCCAAACAGATATTGCCAGTATACTGGCCATCAGATTCAGTGGCAGCTCTATCCCCCCCCCCCCAAGGACCAATCGCAATGCCAGTAGATTGCCAGGCACCCTGTATTACTGATGCACAGGTTAAAACAGCACTGTCCAAGGCCAAGAATACAACTTCTATGGGACCTGACAACATCCCTGACTGTGTTCTACATGAACCACAAAGTAAACTGGCACCTCACCTGTGTCCCCTATTCAATCACAGCCTTACCTCAGGCTTTGTCCCTACCGAATGGCACACTGCTATAATCATCCCTCTCCACAAAGGAGGAGCGACTACAGACTCAGGGAACTATCACCCCATTAACCTGACAAGTCTGATATGCAAAGCTATGGAATGCATCATCATGGACCTAATAAACAAGGATATAGGGAATCTCCAAACTCTGGATCCCACACAGTGTGGTTTTGTGAAGGGTAGATCATGCCTGCTCAACTTGGTCGACTTCTTTGAGTCAGTCACCAGAGCTGTGGATGAAGGCAAGGTGATTCATACAGCCTACCTTGATATGACCAAGGCCTTTGATACCATTCCCCACTCTGGAATCACAGAAAAAACTCACTAAGCTAGGCATCAACCCATATATCACTAGGTGGGTTGGAAACTGGCTCACAGAACCCACAGTGTGAAAGTAGCTGACTCCAAGTCAGACTGCCAACCAGTCATGAGTGGTGTCCCACAGGGTTCGGTCCTGAGTCCTCTCCTGTTTGGTATCTACTTCTCAAAAGTCAAGGCCAGCACAAAATGACTCTGGCTGACAAAGTTCGCAGACAATTGCAAGTTGGGAGCCATTATTTACTCCCCCAAGTGATGGTAACATCCTACAGAAAGGCCTCACTGAGACTCAATGCCAAAAAATGTGTTATCCCTCCCAGTTCCCATGAATTATCACATTGATGGTAGTTCACTGAATACAGAAGGCGTTATAAGAAATCTGGGAGCACAGGTTGACAGCCACCTCTCTTTTGACCACCACATTGCCATTGTGGTCAGAAAGTCGTCCTGTGTGGTACATCTCATTACTAAGGGCTTTGCATCCAAGAAGAAAGAGGTCATTGTCTCCCTCTACTCTTCCCTCATTAGGCTAATCAAGTACAGTGCCCCATTTGGCATGTACCTCCCTAGACACCAGCAACAACTGGAGAGGCCGCAAAAGCACCTCACAAAGAGGATCCTAGGCCTTAAGCACTTGTCCTATATGGACAGACTCAAAAAAACTCCAAATGTTCTCTGTCTCGTATTGCCTACTTAGAGGCGATCTCTGCTAGACTTAAAAAAACATGGCTGACCCAGCAGTGTTAGAAATGCTACATCTAAAGAAATCCCAATCCCTCCGCACCGCATGCTTCACAGACCTCAACCTCATTACCACAATCAACAGAACATGCTGGAGGGACAGGTTCATAACCCAGAGACTGCCCATGCTGTGGAATAAACTTCCCATATATGTTAAACAGAGCACCTCACTGGCAGTCTTTAAGAGAAATCTTGATGAGTGGATGAGAAATAGAAAATTCACCCCGAGGAATCAGTCCAGTGGCTGTATTCGACAGAGCCACTGGGAACTAAGGTCTGGTGGCACGATGCCAGGATAATCCTATGGGCTAGGCTTGTAAAGGCTCCAGGGCCATTAGCCTAGTACACACCTATGAAAAGATAATGGCAAATTTGTAGTGCTAAGGGACTACTGACTTGGGAGGATGATTACATTGGCATGTATTTATATTCCACCTAAAACTGGAGCTTAAGAAAATTCCAGGAGAAATGCTCAGTTTTCAACAAGGTGGGGACTAGAATTTGATTTCCAGCAGTGAAGGTGCATCTGGGGGCCCAGGAGGGAATGTTTAACAAAGCAGGGTAAATTTTTGAAGACATTTATGAATATATTTGATATGGAAGATGTGAATTCAGTAATAGGAGTTGGGAGAGAATTTACATATTATTCCTCAATATATAAAAACTGGGTTATGCTAGACAAAATTTACATTTCACAGGAACATTTGCATTTAATTGAAGGCCTTGATATGCACCCATTAACTGTTTCAGATCATGCACCAATAATAACTAAAATAAAAACACAGGGTAATGAAATAAAAATTAGACACTGGCACTCTGCCACCTATCTGCTGAAAAGCGAGGAATTTAAACAATGGGTAGTGGAGATTATTCAGGAGTAATTCAAGAGGATAGAAATTACTTCTGAAAATATACCTAGGGAGTGGAATAAAATTAAGTTGGGGTATGAAAATAGGGTGGAAATAAAAGAAAGGGAGCTACGGTTAAGAAGTAACCAGAATTATTTACAGGTACTAACAAATGTTAAAGTATTGCAGAATAGAGGGAATCTTGCATAATAAGAAAGATGATCAATTGCAGAATGCTAGGTACAAAATAAGGGGTTATCTTGATAATATACATGAGTTTAGAAAGATTAAGTAACTGTTTTGATAACAGTAGAGCAAAGAAACTTTTAGCACAAAGACTGTGACAACAGAAAGTAGAAAGGACTGTTCTAAGCTTAAGGAGCCTGTAACAAGGAAGGTAAGATGAGATCCTGTAGAGGTATTAAAAATATTTTGGAAATTCTATGAAAGTCTGCATAAAGCAGAGAAATATAGAAATCAAGAAAATATACAAGTGGAAATGTTTATGGAAAAATTAAATATGACAGAGTTAATGGTAGATGAGGCTCAATTACTAGCAGTTAGGATAGGAGGAAATGAGAAAAATGTTGATGTCTATGCAATTTACAATAAATTCCCCAGGAATAGATGGTATTCCTGTGGAAGTTTGGAAGCTAAGAAGGAAAAACTGATAAAGATCTGGAAGGTTTAATTTAACAGTAATTTAAGAGGAGGGAAAGTACCAACATCCTGGAAGAAAGCAGTGGTAGCTGTAATACCTAAAGAGGGTAAAGATCCATCATATCCAGCTTCATACAGGCCCATTTCAGTACGAAACCATGCTTATAACGTGTTCATTTCTGTAATCGCTAAAAGAATGGCAAAAGTAATGCCAAGACTGATAGATATGGATCAGTGTGGTTCTGTGGAGGGAAGGCAAACATTTGACAATATTAACAGAACGTTGATGATCCATAGGGAAGCAGAATGTAAGAAAATACCATTGTTGTTGGTGGTTCTTGATGCAGAGAAAGCATTTGACAGAGTAAGCTGGGACTTGGAGCAGGGCAAGGGAAGTACTTACATTTCCTGAAAAAAAAATAAGGTTGATTAGGAGGATATGTAAGGAGTTGGAGGTGAAAATTAAAGTGGGCGAGGTCCCGTGTGATAATTTCTGCTTGAGCAGAGGAAGCAGGCAGGGTTGTCCTCTTTCCCCTTTGTTTGTGTTATATTTAGAAGCATTGGCAAAGAAAACAAGGGACTCAGAAATTCAAGGATATAATCGGTAATGTATTCAAGAAAAGCTGGCTCTATTTCATGATATTTTATACCTGACAAAACCAGAGAGAGTGTTCTAGAACATTTTGAGACAGTTTTTTATATCTTTGGGGGATACAAAATGAATGAAGCTAAAACAAAGGCAATGTTTGTCTGCCTTTTTGGCTTTTCCTGGTTAGGGGTCACCACATCGGAACTCTGGTCTGCAAATGATTGGCAGTAGATTTTTATGGTGCCGAGTTGCCAGCCCGACGTCCAACCTTCAACGAAGGCACGCCCATTCATGCATGTCTTTCGAACGCCACTCTATCGCAGGGAGGACATGCAGACTCCAGACACAAGGTACTCCAGCCGAGAATCGAACAGGAGAACCTCTTGCCGTGAGGCAACAACGCTACCACTGCACCACCACGGCTTATAAAACAAAGGCAGTAGCTGTAAATTATGTACCCACATATGAACTGATTCAGCAATGCCCGTATTTATGGGGACATGATAAAATTAAGTATTTAGGAGTATGGATTAAAAATGATACTGGTGTGGCAGCTAATGATATGTTGGAAGAGAATAAACAAAAGATCATACAAAAACTAAGAAAATGAAAACTTTGTGATATGGCTAGTAAGAAACAAGCAGTTAAAATGTTTTTAGTTCCTTTAGTCATATCCACAGGTAAGGCATATTTTTATTAACCAGACGAGACATTGTAGATAGAAATTAATAAAGAGCTAAAGGACTTTAGGACTATCTGCGAGGGGAAGACTGCAAGAGTCGAGTGGGATAAGATGATTCTTCCAGTAGAACAGGGCAGATTGGGATTACCCGATTTGAAGGGGTATTTCACAGCTATACAGTTAAGGCTCCTATATATCTCAAAGTGGAAAGTGGTGGTGATGAAACAGGGGGAAGCTCAAGAAACAAGGAGAGACTGGGATTTTGGGTGCAGACCTTTAAGGAAAATAACAATAACCATACAGAATATTATATCTAAAAAGTAGCAGAAAGTATCCTAAAAACTAAGCCAACACTGGAATGTAGAAAGGAGATTCTGCTGATAGGGATGACTGCAATTAGGGATGAAGACAATAGGCAAGCGTGGGCTGGAATTTATTGGAGAAAACTGGCAAAGGAACCAAAGTGTTGGGAGCAAATAAGTAGGGAAGGAAAGATGATAAAATGGGAAGATGCTAAGAATTTATTTGGACTGCAGGTTAGAGATTGCCTTCCCTGTCAAGGATTGATATCGGAGTGTAAATAAAGAGGACAAAATGGGGGGACTTAAATGAAAGACCAGCACTTGCAGAGTTTTTAGTAGAATCTACAAAAGAAATTGCCATTAAAAAAGGAATAATTAGTAGCACACAAACATTGCATGATAACTGTAAGAATCACTCGGGAGGGTAGAAAGGATTGGGAAGAGAGACTGCATAAGCAATTCACAAAAAACAATGGAAGAACGTATGTATATCTCCCAAATATGCAACAAAATCTAGAAGAATTAGGATTTTTGCTTGGAAATGTTTACATAAATGTTTTTATATCGAAGTATACTCTAAAGAATTTTTCCTCAGACAGAAAATGTTGGAGTTGTGAATGAGAAGAAAGAGGTAATTGGGAACATATTTTTTGGGAGTGCAGTCTGTTGGTGTACATTAAGGATTCCCTGCGGGATGCACTGTTGTAGGTGCTGGGTTGGCAGACTGGTGTGATGAGGCAGATGATTTTTCTGAGCTATTATGAAAAATCAGACTTTCCTAGACGTGTTAAGGTCTTGCTATGTCTAATTATGGTAGCTACCAAAAAAGCAATTACTAGAAAATGGAAATTAAAATCTAAACCAGCTATACTAGAAGTAGTGACTATAGTAACAGAGATAAAACAACTGGAAATGAGATCTTTAGAAAAGGGTATGAGCAAACTACATAGCAAAAATGGGAATTGAGAACAATACATACACAGAGGAATGAGGTTTCAAAGAAGGCAGGACTTAAATGAGCTATGTAATGTTTGACTGAAAATGATTGGGTAGATTATAAGTGATGTATGTTTACAACTGGGAGTGTGTCAGTATGGTTTATGATATAAAATGCTTGCAACTAGGATGGTCTGCGTGGTTTGTTTACATTTATATAAATGTATGACTGCATTTGTCGTAAGTGATGGTTTAATAAAGATGTTTCTTGTTTAAAAGCAAAAAAGGGCAGGAATTGAATAATTTATGTAATTTTTCTTAGGTTACATGTAATATATATATATATATATATATATATATATATATATATATATATATATATATATATATATATATATGAAGTATAATGTTTGTAAAAGTGAACCTGTTAATACAGTTTGATTACTTTTATATAAATGTAAATTTGCCTATGTCAGTAATTCAGTAAAGGTGGTTAAAAACATTAAACAAAACCTCACCCTACAAATCCCTCTCGGTAAAGTTTTATGTCTTTTAGCCCTGGTGCATAGCCTTCCTCATTATGTAATCATTGGCTAAGATTTTCTCCAGTTTAAAGAACTGTGTCCTGGTAGTTATTGATTATGCAACAACATTTCCTAAGGTAGTACCCTTATGAAGAGTGATTTTGTATTAGACTCCTGTTTTTTGTGTTTTGGTGGTGAAAGAGATTGAAGAGAGAGCAACCACCCCAGCTCCCTACAGCAAGCAACTTTGCTACAAAGGGAAGAATTTATGCTCATTTGGCTAACGTTTAAAGCATGTAGAGTCTCTTACAGCTTGGCTTAGATATTGGTGATTGATCCACCAATGTTGTGTGCTTGTCCCCATTGCTAATATTTGGAAATGAGGCATAACTAGACCACGGCTTGACAGCTATATACATTTTCTAAAAGAAAAAAAAATCCAGGTAGGACTAGTTCCCCCAAATATCCATTGATAGCCACATGCATTATGTAAAGTGAAATTAAGATTACCCATGCTGTATGTGTACATTAGAGCCAATGTTTCCAGTTGTACTAATTGTCATGTGTTTTTCCCTTCTTTCTGCTCCCTTCACAGATGTGAAAAATAGCTTGCATGTTTTCAGTAAAAATTAACTTTTAGCCCTAAAACAACTCACAGGCTACCTTTCAATAAACAAAGTTAATTGAACAATGTTATATTTAATACATTAAAGTACTAAGGCTGCTGGGAAGGCAACTACTTGTATAATTTATTCTCTTCCCATAGTTTCAAATATTATTGATATTTTTTTCAAAGTGCTTGTCAGTATACATTTAAATGTTAATTTCATTGTACCTTTACAGTTCACTCCAAGTGTGTTTGGATCCCTCATGATTAATTGCTTGTACCTGCAGACTTCTCGCGTCTGAATAAAAGCAGATGGTAATGGGGAAAATAGCTAATGACTTTGAAGATACATGAACAAATCTTTGTAAATTTCTTTCAGTAAAACACTGTTCAGACTTCGTATG
>NC_056727.1:677573194-677628194 GCF_019279795.1 Protopterus annectens | reverse complement strand
CCTAGGGTCCTTTTTGTGAGGTACTTTTGTGGCCTCTGTAGCTGTTGTAGGTGTCTGGTCAGGTACATGCCAAACGGGACGTTATATTCGATGATTGGTCTAATGAGGGATGAGTAGAGAGGGATGATCTTTTTCTCCCTGGATGCAAAACCTTTGGTTATAAGATGTGCCACATAGAAGGACTTTCTGACCACAGTGGCAGTGTCTAGCTGGGTGCCCAGATCTCTTATGGCCCCTTCAGTGTTCAACTGGCTCCCATCAACATGGCAAGTCATGGGAACTGAGATTTTTTCCAAAGGGGATGGTAACGCATTTTTTGGCATTAAGCTTCAGGCCATGGTTCCGACACCAGTCATTGGTCTCAGAAAGGCCCTTTTGTAGGATGTCTGCATGACTTGGGGAGTTGATAATGACTCCTGGCTTGCAGTCATCAGCAAACTTGGTCAGCCAAAGTCCTTCTGTGTTGGCCTGGACTGATGAGAGGGAGATGCCAAACAGGACAGGGCCCAAGACCAAGCCCTATGGGACTCCACTTGTGACTGGTCAAAAGTCTGACTTGGAATCCACAACTTTCACTCTGTGGTCCTGTCTGTGAACCAATTTGCAACCCACCTAGTGATGTAAAGATTGATGCCTAGTTTGGTGAGTTTATCAATGATACTGGAGTGGGGAATGGTATCAAAGGCCTTGACCAGGTCGAGGTAGGATTTATGCACTGCCTTACCCTCATTCACAGCCTTGGTGACTGCCTTGAAGAAGTCAGCTAGATTCAACAGGCAGGATCTCCCCTTGACAAAGCCAAACTGTGTGGGGTGAAGAGATAGGAGATTGCCTTTATCTTTGTTGAGCAGGTCTATGATGATGCACTCCATAGCTTTTCATACCAGACTCATCAGGCTAATGGGGCAATAGTTCCCAGGGTCTGTAGTTGCTCCCCCTTTATGGAGTGGGATGACTGTAGCAGTTTGCTGTTCGTTAGGGGCATAGCCTGAGGTAAGGCTATGATTGAACAGGGCACACAGATGTGGTGCCAGTTTGTTTTATAGCTCATGTAGGATGTAGCCAGGATATTATCAGGTCCCATGGACGCTGTTTTCTTGGCTTTGGACAATACAGCTTTTACCTGTCCTGCAGAAATGGTGGGTTCCAGGCTTTCTTCTGGTATTGTGATAGGGCCCTTGGGGGATAGAGAGAGGTAAAATTGGCACTGAATCTCTCTGCCAGTATGTTTGCTATATCTGTTGGCTCAGTATAGGAGGTGCCATTGTGCAATAACTCAGAGCAAATCCTGGTATTGCCTTTGAGGTTTTTGATATAGCTATAGAAGGCTTTGTGGTTGTTTTTGGTGTCAGCCGCAATTCTGCCTTCATAGCTGGCTTTAGAGGATTTGATAAGGGATCTCAGCTTTTTGTTGAGACTGATGAGAGGTTTTCCAGTCTTGTGACTTCATTTTTTTCTGCAACAGTTTCTTCCTTCTGTTGTAGAGTTTATTGATGGCCGGGGACCACCAGATTGGCTTCCTTTTTTTTTGAGGAGAGCGTCGTAGTTCTATTTGGTGTGGAAAGGTCCATGCATTTGTGTACATGCTCATACTATGCATTGGTGTATGATTCGGCAGTCATGCAGCTATTTTCCATTGGCATGGGTGCTGAGAAGTTGGCCACTTCTGTATTTAGGAGCCAAAGTCAGCTTTAGAGAAGTTTTTCAGGGTGGTCACTTTAGGGGGGGGGTGAGATGGAGATTTCCATAGTGATCAGTTTGTGGTCAGATTTAACCAGGGAGGAATTGAGTATAGGTGTGGAGCAATGTTCTCCCATGTTGGTGATAACCAGGTCGAGGATGTTGCTTTCTCTAGTGGGGGTCAGAATGAACTGGTCCAGGGTATTGGAATTGATGAATTCCAGAAAGCGTTGCGTGTACATTGGTAATTGAATAGTTTTCCCAGCTGATAGAAGGGTAGTTGAAGTCACCCAGTATGAGAGTATTCCGTTGGACCTTGATAGATTCCAGGGTGCTTAGGAACTTGGAGTGAGAGTCTAGGGACATGTTTGGGGTTCTGTAGCAGGCTATGACTTGTATAACCATCTTACCCAGTGTTAGTTGTGCTGGCTACCAGTCTAGAGGTGTGCGTATCCTTTAAGAATATGGAGACACCACCGCCTTTGGAGCTTCCGGACGTATTCTGAGGCTGAAAGGTATGGAATGAGTTGTAGCCTGGGAGAGCAGGGGTGCTTTCTGCCTCTTTAATCCAGGTCTCCGTTAAAGCACAGATGTCGACATTCTCCATTTTGAGGAGAGCTTCAAGCAAGTGCCTCTTGCAATTTAGACTTCTGGCATTGAGTAGCATGACCCTCAGATTGCATTTGTTTGTAGCTGTTATGGTGGAATTTTGGCCTTTGGAACACTGCCTAAAAAAGGAACTATAGTGGTGGCAAGAGCCTTAGCCAGTACCCAGAATTCCAGGTGACAGATGAAGGCCTTCTCTGGTAAAGTTTCAAGGTATGTCAATCATGTTGTCCCAGGCAGACAGATGCTGGATCCCTTAGAATGACACCAGAAACTTAACCAATTGTTGAAGTCAATCATTTTCTGCTCATACTGTGGTATCATTCTGGGTGACAGCAGAATACTGCTAGGGACTTACCTGCCTGGGCCACATAATCCGAGAGTTCCATCACATCTCTTTTCATGTAGTCCAGGGAGGTACATCACACCCACATGGGCAATGACTGAGTCATATTTGTACTTGTTGTGGAGTGACCAGAGTGCATGTGTTATGTGGTGGAATCCCGGCACCTGATAGACAACTGACTGTCACCTTCTCCTTGTTCATCCTAGTGAGTGGGACATCAGTGTGCCTCACAATTGAGTCTCCTTTGATTAGTACATTGGGAAAAGTGGTTTGCCTTAAGGGCTTGGGTTTGGGGGCACACTGTGGTGGTGAGCTATGTGTTCTAGCCTTGGTGGAGTGTTGTGGTGGTAGAGTGTGTTTCTGTCTCGGGGGGGTCTCTGTTTGGGTAAATTTTCAGAGCCTCCATGAAGGTGGGTGTATGGTTTGTCTTTCTGTGTGTGGGTTGTGATGGTTGGTGTTTTGGAGGGCTATGTGTTCTGTGTAGTGAGTTGCAGGTGTTGACCTTTTCCTCTTGACCAGCTAGTCCGATCTTGGTTGGAGTGTGCAATGCTTCCATTTAGGTGATATAATTTGGAGCTCAAACTCTGGGCATTTGCACTGTGTGTCCTGTTATTAGCAGAGTTTGATAAATAGTGGCACATTTTGTCAGTTAATACAGTGCTCTTCGGCTGCCATATTAAAAGCTTGTGATTCACAGAATCAAGTACCTTAGCTGGATGCTTCAAAATTGCACAAGTAAGAGTGCATTTGAACATTGTGTGGAATATAATATTATAAAGCATTCAAATAGCTGTTTTAGTCGTATGTTTTGCTCCATAACCATGATAGTCCCTAGACAGGATGAATTACTTTCTGTTATGCCATATCTTTTTCCTGTAACTTACAAATTTTGGAAATTTAACTTTTTGTCCTACCTCAACACTCTTTCATTCTTATGGGAATTTTTAAGTTCTTTTTTGTTTTTCCCCTGTCCTGGCCATCGTTCAACAGGATGTCTTCAGACAGCTTGATAGAAGAAACCTAACTAAGTGAGGTGCCAGGGTTGCTACCATGACAGCTTGCAGACGGCATCATTATGTTGTCTTTTCCTCTTAGAAATAATCTGTGGAGTAGCCCATTCCTGTTTGTTTCAGGCTGCATTATTTTCATATTATTTGTGCTCATCTCCTTCAGTAATCTTTTTGCCAATAATTCTGTTTTTGCTGCTGTCTGCCATCAACTGTGTCTTATTTTCCTAGGTTTTCATAACGATGGTTGGGATGAGAATGGAGTAACATGGTACAGTGCCTTTTTGACTGTACGGAAGCTTTTCTCCCTGGTTTGCCCCCCATATTTTGTACATTATGAATAATTGTCAGTGTCTAAACATGATTCCATGTACATATCTATTTTGGGCAATCTGCTGATGCTTTTCTCATAATGTCAGCTATGGCTACTGTGGCTGGCATCTACCAGTTAAGTATTAGACAGGAAGAAATGTGCACCATTTCCCAAAAGATGACAAGAAGGGAGCAGGCAGGAATTTCTTACTCACCCCACACCAGAAGTATAATTTTGCCTCTGCAGTCCATTTCATTCTGGATCCCCAGTGTGGATTTTTTAATGTTTCTTGAGTCAAGTCCAAGACTGACGTGACAGTCTCTTGTTTAAATGTGCTTACGTTATCAGCCTAGCAAGCAGATGTTTCATACATGTACTGTCAAGATGTGGAAGAGGTAATTTCTGCAGCTCTGTTTTGTTCTGTTTCAGACATAAACAGAGAGACTGTCTGTTGCATTCTTGAGGTATAAACCTGTACCACCATTACCTTCCTGACATTGTTATTTTGTCCTTGTATCCATAACTTCAACTGCCTTTCCTGACTGTTTAACTTCATACCACCCCTGCTTTCCTTATTTCTTTTTTGGCTTTAATATTTACCTCTTGTTTTTCCCCTTTCTGACGGCCTTTGTCACACTGTCACATTATCCCATACAGTAAGTACTTGTACCCTTCTTCTGTGTTGTTACTGTAGTTTGTATTTTTCTGCCAAATAAAATTAATCAATTTTGAGGCCAAGTCAAGTGTTCTTCTTTTGTCCTTGCTGTTCAATTCTCCTTGGTCCCTTCTTTCCACATCAGTCCTACCACAAACCTAGTATTAGTCTCATCTCAGTTAGTTTCTATCCATAAAGATCTTCTAATGTACGTATGTGTGCATAATCTTATTTTTTGGTAAAATGCTGTGTTGTTTTACCTTAAGTGAATGTAATATACTTAAGTAGCTTTCATTATTATACATGGATGCTTTTTTGTGTAGCCTTTAATATTGCGTAGAATGTCTAACTGGACCCATCTAGTGGGATTTTCTTTATCCTTCTGTGTCCCAATAGCTGATGTAACACCTGCAAATCTTTTATCAGTATCCCTTACATTTAGGTTCATAGGTTCATACTAGGCTATCTGCCCTAGGGCTTTTATAAGCCTAGCCAGAGTGTGTTTGGCTTTCGCCACCCATTTTAAATGAATTTTGTTATGCCCTTTTTCGAGGTTAGTATACTGTGCCTCTGTCTAACAGTGACACAGAAGTGATACCCGGGGTAAACCTACTATCTCCCATCCACTCATCAAGATTCCTCTTGAAGAGAGTCAATGAGGGACTCTGCCTAACCTGGACTGGGATTTTATTCCAGAGTGAAGGGAGCCTCTGGGTTATGAATCTGTCCCTCCAGCATGTCCTATTTATTTCAGTGCTGAGGTTCAAGTCTCTCAAGCGTGTAGCTCGATGGGATTTGGATTTTCTGAGGTGCAGCATGTCCATTAATTCCGGGTTGAACATGGCTTTATACGTCAGGCACAGATCGCCTCTGAGCAGGCGGTATGCCACTGAGTAGAGCTGGAGTTTCTTTAACTGGGCAGCATATGGCATCTGTTTGAGCCCTTTGATCCTCTTGGTGAGGTACTTTTGGGGTCTCTCCAGTTGCTGCAGGTGTCTGGTAAGGTACATCCCAAAAGGGGCATTGTACTCAATTATGGGCCTGATGAGGGATGAGTAAAGAGGCACGATGACCTTCCCTGATTTAGATGTGAATCCCTTCATGATTAGGTGGGCTATATAAAATGTTTTTCTAACCACTTTGGCCACGTGGTTGTCAAATGAGAGATTGCTATCAACTTGGGTCCCCAGGTCCCTAATTACTTCTTCTGTACTTACTGGATAACCACCTATGTGGTAATTTGTGGGCACTTTGTTTTTGCCAAAGGGGATGACTATACACTTTTTGGCATTTAGCTTGAGGCCGTGGCTGTGGCACCAGTTGTCTGTTTCTATGAGGTCCTTTTGTAGGATGCTTGTGTTGGCTGGAGAGTCTATTATGGCGCACAGTTTGCAGTCATCTGCGAACTTGGTCAGCCACAGTCCTTCCGTGTTAGCCTGTACCTCCGAGAAATATATACCGAACAAGAGAGGTCCCAGGACTGAGCCTTGTGGGACGCCACTTGTAACTGGTTTGGAGTCTGACATGGCTCCAGCAATTCTAACCATGTGGGTTCTGTCCTTGAGTCAGTTTGCAACCCATCTAGTGACATAGGGGTTTATATTTAAGCTGGTGAGCTTATCTATAATGCCCGAGTGGGGTATTGTATCGAAGGCTTTTGCAAGGTCCAGGTAGGCTGTGTGGACCACCTTCCCCTCATCAATGGCCTTGGTGACTGTTTCAAAGAAATCGACCAGGTTTAAGAGGCAGGATCTGCCCTTAACAAAGCCGAACTGGGTAGGATCCAGTGTCTGTAGATCCCCAATATCTTTATTTATGAGGTCCATGATGATCCTTTCCATAGCTTTGGAGACCAAGCTAGTCAAGCTTATGGAGCGATAGTTTTCAGGATCCGTTGAGGCACCACCTTTGTGGAGAGGGACCATTGTTGCTGTACGCCACTCTTTGGGTACATATCCTGTAGTAAGGCTGAGATTGAACAGTAGTTTTATGTTTGGGCTTAGTTCTTCTTGGAGTTCATGTAGGATGCAGCCCGGGACACCGTCTGGTCCCATTGATGCTGTGCTTTTTGCTTTGGAGAGGGCTGCTCTTACCTGAGCATCTGAGATGTCAGGGGAGCAGCACTCTGCTGGGATAGATATTTGATGTAGGAGTCATGCTTGCCACAAATATCAGGTGATGTAGATGCCAGCATTTCAATAACATGTGCATCCAAAGACAGTTGAAATTTTAAGTGTTTACTTTCCATAAGTCACATTGACAAAAACAGAATGTGGAGAAAGAACAAAGGAGGAAACATTTAAAGGAATGTATCAAGGATCACTAGCCAGAAAACACCCGAAATGGTGGCATATCTAGAGATCATGTCTAAGGGCTGTAGGTCCGAATCACGTCAGCAAGCTGCATTTGTCTTATGCTCCATCTTCTCATTGTCTTCCTTAAGTAAGAGGGTCGTTATGGTTGTCGACCCTTCTTAGGTCTACTGAGGAAGTTTCTTTCCAGCCTGAATGTTGGTTTATAGGTTGTTACTAGGGTAAAGAACACTAGGACCATTATAAACCTAGCCATGCACCACAAACTAATTTCTCCCCAAATACCGTGGGTGTCTATTTAGGGGGATATGTTAATAAGGAGGTAGCTAAGGGGGTTGTAGGGAGGGATGTTAATTGGAAAACATTTTGCTTACTTGACGGCCTTTGCCCATCAGAAACGTGGAAGCCATACCAAGGGTGAATTTGTGATTTCTCATTCAGTGGTCAAGGTTTCATTTTAATAGGGTCAGATATGAACTCTGCTTCGTATGGGTAGGGAGTCTTTTCATAACAGGGGAACTGTATCCTAGGAATTAATTGCAACTGATGCAGCCTTCCATTCATTACCAGAGGAAATTTTGTTCACTTTAATCAATGTCTCATGAGCTAGTTACTGTGTGGGTCATTTTGACTCTGATTCCAGTCCACAAGAATTGTTAAGCTAAGTTATATCTTTGTCATATTTGTCAATCTGGAACAGAGCTCCCCACCAATGAGGGATGTATACATTTCTCATTTGGGCCCTGAGTTCCACACAGTGCTACCTGTGTTTTATTTATTCATGTGTTGACTAAGCAGATCAGGGTTTTCAATGAGATTTTTTTCAGTCATGACCAAGATCTAAGGCAACAAGAATTAGCACAGAAATTAAATAAATTGTTGCACCTCATATTTACAGATGGCTAGCAGTTTAGCACTTATTGTTAAGGCTGTGAGCTGCAAATGAGCTTCATCCTGTAGACCAGGGTTTAATTGCTCCATTCTTCATTTGCTTAATATGACATGCTGAGCAAGCAAGTTTAGTTAACCAGAAAATGCTCCCCACGTCATTCCTGAAGAGACATTTGGATGTCATCAGGTTGACCTTGTCTGCAAAGGTTGTTTTACCCAATCAACAAATAAGTAATGAAAATAAATTTTAAACAGATGAAAGCGTAGCAATGTATTTAAAAGACCGAAGTAGAAAAGAAATATACTCTTTAAAAGCACTTTCATTAGCCTTTATCTATATTAACTGTAAATATTTCTTGATTAACATACGAGTATTCATTAATAAAGAATAATTTGCTCTTCTCACTTAGAAGCAGGGGATATTTTCAGGGTAAAAATGTGAGTGCTCATTAGTGAGGTGTGGCTTGCTCGCCATATTGTTCTGTCCTCGTGGGTAGAGGTTGGGGACATTGGCTGATTTCTTAAGATAATCCAACCTTTTGGAATGGAATACTGAACTATGTTTGGTATTAATTTGGTCATCAGGGAAAGCTAAGAGCTAGGAAACAAGGCTGTGTCTGTTCTTAAAAGATGCATTAGATTCTGGGTCCACTTAACATGATGGCTTTATTGTTTTGAGACCTTGGCAAGTACTGGAAAGTTTTGGTTTAGTCGCTGAAAAGGTGTAGCAGTCCATGTCCATTAGTCTGTTTAACATTGGTAGTAGTAAGGATGAACATTGATTGTTTTGTGGGAATCCTGAGCTTGCTGGCAACCGTAGTATAGTGGCACTGGAAGTCAAGAAATGAGATTCAGTACATTCTATTGAGAGGTTTGCAAAACTGAGTGGTGATTGATAGAATAGCTAAAATCCTGGGTGACCATGATTTAGTTTGAGGTGAGAACTTTTTTGATAGTGAAAGTAAATAATTGTGGTAAAACAGTCTGAATGTTTTAACATGTTTTTAATTTTAAAGACATTTTACATTTAATTATCAAGGGCCGTAAGACAAGGTAGAATCTAAGCAAATAGACTATATCAATTCAGGAACTTTTACGATTGCTTATTTGGTGGTGGAGGATGTTCGTGTTACCCTGCTGCAGTCATCACACTTGGGTTATCCTGCCATCAGGCGGTCCCGCAGTCTGCCTGAATTCCAAAGTCTTGGTCCGGTGTCGGTTGCTGTCGCTTCTTCCCTGACGTCAAAGCGCCAAGGGTATATCAAAGGCATCCAACACCATTTTCTTCAGTCTTTCTTGCCGCGCAGTGCCCAAAGCAGAAGCAGTTCGCAAGTGCTGGTCGGCCGACACCTAATATTTTCGAATCGAGTTTCAGTCCGAAGTCTTCAAAGCTAAGTACCCCACTGGGGAACCTTTTCTTAGTCCGATGTCAGAAAAAGTTAACAATTGCATTTCTTGTGGGAAGCAAATACCTCATAAGGACTTTCATTCTTTTTGTATACCTTGCCTGGGCCCAGACCATGACGTCACTGGTTGTCGGTTTTGTGCTAGGTTCAATAAGCGAACTGTTAAGCGACGCTTTGATTTCGCACGACACTATTTCGGTAGGAAATTTAATTGCACTATGCCGTCGGAGCAAACGACTACCGGCGTGCATAAAAAACGCAAAGATAAAGAAAGGCAGCCTAGATCCAAGCCAGACTCCGAGGCCTCGTCTGGGCCGGTCGCCGGTTCTCCGGTTTTCAGTGAGGCACCTACGCAACCCCTGGCTACCACTGAATTGGACCCCCAGACCGCTTCGGCCTCTCCAACAGAGAGTTCTAGGCCGACGCAGCCATTTTCTTTAGGCTCTACCGATGACATTGTAGTAGGAGAAGCCGGTGCTGTAGAAACATCTTTGGTTTCTGAAGGTTTCTTCAGACCGACTACTCTCACCATTAAATCTTATGCTAACATTAAGACTCCTCTAAAACCAAAAAAGACTACTTTTCAGTCTCCAGGTCAAGGCCCTATGCCTAAGAAACAGATGCTTAAAATGGCTGAAGATTTAATTTCTTTGATCAGGGGTTCCCAACCCCCCCCCCCCGACAAAAGGCCTAGACAAGAGGAGGACTATGCCTCCTCTGATCAAGTGTCTGTTTCCTCAGGCTTCTCCCCCCCTGAAGATTATTCCTTTGGGGACACCTTACATACCATGAGGGAACATTTCCACTGGGAAGGTCAGGACTACTCCGACTCAAAGAAAAGACTCAGAGTTTCTTTTACTCCCCCAGCACAGACCCCTTGCTATCCCCCCAGTTTTGGACATTGTGGATGATGTTTTCTTAGAATCTAGTCTAAATCCAGATTCTCTGCCTCCTGCTCCAGCCAAACCAGATAGATACTATAGAGTGCCTGACTCTCACAAATTCCTATACAAAAGTCCTGTTGCTGATCCAGAGACAATCTCCCAGGGTCCCAAGGGGGCTAAGGCTTCTATGGCTAAAAATCCTGTACCCTCTGAAAGGGACTCCAGAGCACTAGACAGGTGGGGGAAGAAGGTTTACACCTCAGCTACAATAGCTATGAGAGCACTAAATTGTCCATTTCACATGCTTAAATACCAGCAATTCCTAATGTCTCAAATAAAACAAAAGATGGGCATGCACCCTAAACAGTCTGAATTCAAGGAAATGCAGGATCTGTTGCATGCAGCTGAACAGGTGGGAAAACATACTTTACAATGTGGTTTTGATGCCTTGGAAGCTTCCTCTAGAGCAGCTGTTACTGGGTCTGTATACGTAGGCATGCTTAGTTAAAGGAACAATCTCTGCCTGATCATGTTAAAGCAAAGTTACTAGATGCACCCTTACAGCAGGAAGTCTTATTTGGGGTTAAAGCAGAGGAGGTTTTAAAGAAAATGGAGGATAAGGCAAAATCTATGCAGACGGTCAAGGATTACTTACAAGTACAGCCCGCACGCTTCAGCAGAAATTGGCCAACAAAAAATTGGTCCTTTCCAGCTTCTGACAGACCACAGAGGGGTAAATACAGGCACCCAACGGGCAGAGGACAAGCACAAATCCCTTACAAACCCCGCCAATGGGGCACTGCAACACAGAAGGGAGGAGAAGACAGGCCAAAAACTACTAGAAGGCAAGCACAATGACTTATACCTCAAACTGCCAAGCAAAATTCTCTTGGCAGCTCCCTTGGGAGGAAAATTAGCACTTTTTGCAGACAACTGGCGCATCGTCACAAAGGACAAATGGGTCCTAGACATTATCTCACAAGGATACAGATTCCATTTCCACACCTTTCCAAGGATAAAAGGAATGCCAAACCTGCCACAAAATCAATGGGCAGAGGCACAAAAACAAATTACAGCTCTCATGGACATGAGAGCCATTCAACTGGTACCTACACAGGAGCAAGGCCAAGGATTTTACTCAAGGCTCATTCTAGTCCCCAGAAAGGACAATGCTTGGAGACGCATTCTGGACCTTTCAATTTTAATCACCTTCTTGCAAGTACCCAAATTCAAGATGCTAACACTACAGCAGCTTCTTCCCATGTTGGGCAAGAAAGCTTGGCTAGTAACGTTGGACCTCAAGGAGGCATACCTGCATGTCCCTATCCGATAAAATTGCAGAAGATACCTCCGTTTCATTGCAGGTTCAACCCATTACCAATTCTCTGCATTGCCCTTTGGCTTATCTACTGTGCCCAGGGTCTTCACAAAATGCCTGGCACCAGTAATTGCATACTGCAGACAAAGAGGAATTCAAATATACCCATACCTGGATGACTGCCTCATCTAAGCAGAAAGCAAGGACATTCTCTTACAGCACCTGGCTTTTGTAAAACATCTTCTAAGTTGCCTAGGGTACACAGTAAACGAAAAGAAATCAAAACTAGTGCCCTCACAAAATATGACATTCCCGGGTGCCAGCTTGAATACAATGGCCCAGATGGCTTATCTGACGTCAGACAAACAACTACAATTAACTCAATACTTCAGAGCAATGGCAACAAAGACCCAACTACCTGCAAGAAAAATTCTGCAGGCTTTGGGCTTCATGGCATCTTGCATACTACTAATACCATTTGCAAAACTGCAAATGAGGAAATTACAATGGTACCTAAAAAGCGTATGGACTCAACATAGCCACAGCTTGGAAACAATGATACCTCTCATTCCCTGCCTACAACAGGAGTTTCTATGGTGGTCACAGGCATGTCACCTCAACAAGGGTCAGCCTTTCACCTTACCCCCAGCCAGGCAAACTATGACAACAGATGCATCGGACTATGCCTGGGGGCCACACATGGCAGGACGGTGCATTCAAGGCATATGGACTGCAGATCAAAGGAATCTGTACATCAATCAAAAAGAAATGCTAGCTGTACAAAATGCTCTGACAGCCTTCAAGGACCTCTTATATCCAGGACAGCTTATCATAGGAACAGACAACACCACAGTAATGTGGTACATAAACAAGCAAGGGGGTACACACTCCTACCCTCTATGCAGACAAGCAATGACCTTGTGGAACACAGCACTGGCGTACCAAGTTCAATTACAAGCTCAATTCCTGCCAGGAAAAAAGAACACATTGGCAGACGACCTAAGCAGAAACATCATGGATCCCCACGAGTGGAAACTGGATCCACAACTATTTGCAATGATAACTCAAAAATGGGGGCTCCCAGACATAGACCTATTTGCCAGCCCCCAAAACTATCAAGTAACAAAATTTTGCACAAGGACTTTTCACCATCAAGCTTGGAAAGTGGACGCACTCTCATTCAGTTGGAAAATGCTGACGGTATATGCCTTTCCTCCATTACCCCTTCTCACAAAGGTGCTGCTGAAAGTCCGGATGGAGAGACCCCGAATGATACTCATTGTACCAGACTGGCCACGCCAGCACTGGTACCCACTGTTAAGGAATATGGCCCAGGGCCCACCATGGATTTTACCACAAATTACCCATCTGCTCACACAGCAAGACAATCAGATTCTACACGGCCAACTCAAAACCTTAAACTTGGCTGCATGGCAGATCACCTAAGCAACCAGCCAGCTCCTCTATCACAAGCTGTTATGGATGTTATTCTGGAGGCCAGGAGGCCCAGCACCAGGAAAGCCTACTCAGACAAATGGAAAAGGTTTTGCGCCTGGAACCAAGCTAAAGGCCAAAATACCCTTCAGCCTGACATACCTCAGATTTTGCAATATTTAACTGAGATGCTAGACAAAGGGCTTTCTTTCTCATCTATTAAAATCCATGCCTCAGCTATTTCAGCTCACTACAACACGGATCCTCCCTTATTTTCACATCCACTCCTAAGGCAGTTTCTCCGAGGGGCCAAAAACATTAGGCCTCCCAGGAGAGCACCAACACCTAGTTGGGACCTCAACTTCGTTCTGGAAAAACTTACGCTGCCTCCTTTTGAGCCAGCTTTCTCAGCTGACTTAAAGTTTATATCATGGAAGACTGCCCTGCTGCTAGCAATTACTTCAGTAAGAAGAGTTTTTCAGAGCTTCAGGCACTAATGGCAGTAGAGCCTTTCCTCATTTTTCATCAAGACAGAGTTTCTCTACAAACTAACCCCTCCTTTATGCCTAAGGTGGTATCCAGTGTGGCTCTAAATCAAACCATCCATTTACCCACCTTCTTTCCAAATCCACAGAACAAAGGAGAAAGACTCCTACATTCCTTGGACTTTCACAGGCAGCTACATTACTACTTGGATAAAACTAAGGTTTTCAGAAAATCTGACCAGCTTTTTGTATCTTATGCTATCTCAAAACAGACCATTTCCAAATGGATAGGACATTGCATACGTTTTTGCTACACCCACCATGGAAAACCAGTTCCTGCTAGCATAAGGCCCCACTCTACCAGGGCAGCAGCTACATCTACAGCCTACTTCAGGGGGGGTGCCAACAAAGGCTATTCTGGAAGCTGCAACTTGAGTTCAGTACACACCTTCACCAAACATTACCACTTACCACTTTATTCTAAGACTAGAGCTGGCTTCGCCACTGCAGTTTTGCAGGGCCTTCTAGCCTCCTCAAACCCTGTTTGACTCCACCACCCATCCTTAGCTTTGGGATTCTACCCAAGTGTGATGACTGCAGCAGGGTAACACGATGAACATAGTACAGTTTTGTACCTACCATAAATGTAGATGTTCGAGTGTATACCCTGCTGCAGTCCAGGTTACCCTCTCTCCATCCCCTCTGAATTAGCTCAACTTATCTCTAGCACTCTATCCTATACTACCTCTATGGTATATTTGCTTGTGCCTAAGGGTTTTGTTTTATTTTCATATAGCTACATGTATTTTGCCTACCTATTAGGGGCACCTGACATCTGGGGCAAGAAAAACTGAAGAAAATGGCGTTGGATGCCTCTGATATGCCCCTGGCGCTCTGACATCAGGGAAGAAGCAACAGCAACTGGCGCCGGACCAGCCACTGAGGCCTTCACATGGCTGTCATGGCTTAGTGGTAGGTCATACAGACTAATGTTACCAAGGTCCTGGGTTCGAGACTGGCAGTGGGAATTTATTTTGGGTTGGGAGGGTGGCCTAATGGTTAAGGTGTTTGCCTTATAAACTCAAGGTGCAGGGTTTGAGTCTCACAGTTAGCTTAGTACTAATCTATGAACTATGAACCTAAGACTTTGGAATTCAGGCCGACTGCGGGACCGCCTGACGGCAGGATAACCCAAGTGTGATGACTGCAGCAGGGTATACACTCGAACATCTACATTTATGGTAGGTACAAAACTGTACTTTTCTAATTGCACAGAGTTGTAGATGATGAGGAGCATTAGGAACCTTAGATCTGGCAAAATGTCCATCCTGTACAACCAAAAGGAGTGATGAGAAAGACATTTGGACTTCTCAGTAGGTAACACTTTCCATGCATGCCAGGGATCTTCCACTTTTCCATCATGCACCACTCATACTAATGCCTTCTTTTCTTTGTTGTGCTTTGCATAAGGTTAGAAGAAAATGTCTGCAGGCAATGCTTGCCCTTTTTTTTGCATGTTATCTAGTGATTTAATTGGTGAGTTTATTAAAAGTACATTTCCTTCTTAAATTATTTCCAACTGTTATGTCGGAAACCTATTTCTCTGCTTGTCTGACATTGGCTCCTAGCCGTGTTGCTCATAATGCCTGAAGCTGCTTTCCACAGGTATGCTTGCAGCAGTGGTTACAATCCTACAGAGATAGCGCACTTAATATAATTTGTTTTGGGTGAGGTTCATAGCAGTTAAGTGACATTTCCACCGAGATTTTATCCATGTGACCTACTACAGATGTAAAGTGAAGTCAAGAGCTTACTTAATACAGCAGTGTCTGCCTAATAAGCCAAGCTACCTTCTGACTTTGGAGAACCACCCACCCACTTCCTCTCAACAAACTCTTACATCACCTGCTAAAAGGAGATCAGCATGAGTCTCCTATTCATCCTTTCCCAAAATAAACAAAGTTGTGTAGGTCTCTGTCCAGGTTTCTTTTTTCACCTTCCAATATTGAGTAAGCTTATGTCTCCAAAATACTTGATAAAAAAACTAGTTAGCTTTAGTCAGTCAGAATAAAAATACTCACAACTAAGGCTGTTGGCACTGTAGCTTCTGAGGCTCATTGTGTACAAGTACAATCTATAGACTGCAGAAGAGCTATCTCAGGTTTGGCTCACCCTCTTTACTTTCTGCTTTTGACTTTCAAAAGCTGTGTTTCACCTCATCAGTTTGTGGGTATCAAGAGTCTTCCAGAGTCAATTTGTTGCATTTGCTAGTATTTCCAATGCGTATAATTAGATCACCAGTCACTTAGTTTTCAGTTTGATCTTTCATTAGGTTGTCAACATGACTAGCTCCTGGGCTGAAGACTGTGGTGTCATTCTTCGAATCAGCACTACTGGTGCCACTAATGGCTCAAGTCCCAGTCATACTGATGTTGGCTCAAGTGATGCCAGCCCTGCAGCATCATTTTTCTGACAGTTACTGGTGTTTCCATTGCTGGGTCTGTGGCAAGGCTTGGATTCTAGCCACCTAACATCAACACTGGAGGCCATGACATTTGCTTCTGCCCCAAGTACTGGAATTTTTTAATAACTTGAGCATTCTCTTCAGCAGGATAGAGACTCCTCAGGTCTTTTTCTGTCTATTCTTATCCAGGTCTTTTGCAAATTGAGTCCAGTATTCTTCAGACTCTGAGTTCCTGCCCTTAGTCAAGAAAGATGTAGTCAAGACTAGTCTCAAAATCCTCATGTGGACTCCTCAGTAGAGATCTGGATGATGAATAAAAGGCATACTCTCCTCTCTCTCAGACGACTTGAAATTTATAAAGTCCTTGCAAGTGATGTAATGGCAATAGAAAACTAAGCAGCTAACACCCTTCCTCAAATGTCGACTGGCAAAGACCTATAGCTTCATCCTACAGTCTTCCTGGGCTGTCTCTCTAGCACTAGTAAATATCCTTAAAGACACTCATGTCTTGGAAGAACCTGAATACAGTGGCTTCATTTCAAAAGAAGGGCAGCCATGTGTTCTGTCCCTCCAGGATGTGTTTTGTTTGGACAGATTTTCCCAAAGAGGCAGTGGTACTGAAGAAAGCTTCAACAGTACAAGGCCCAGAGGTCCTTCCTCTGTCCAGGCCAGAGAAAGATTTATGAATCATTTGCTTCTGTCAACAACATTCTCTTCTGGGCCCTGAATTATGAAAAATGTATAGTGTATTCCCAAGGTAATCTGATCAAGAAAATGCTCCAGATGTTAGAGAGGTTCCTGGATGGACCACTTAGAGAAATGATTAACTGAATCCTCAGCCTTCTACAGCTTGAGCAAGAGCTTAGTCATTGTGTTGTACATTAAAGTTGACTGAGCTGTACATCCTGCAGAGTCTAGAACTGCTGTACGATGGTACTCCTGGCTTCATCTGACTTGGAAAAAAATGAAGATCCAGCCACTGAGGCCTTCACATAAACAAAAAAAACTAATACCACCACGACAATGCAAGGATAAGCTGCAAAAATGTCACAATAAGCAATGCTAAAATAATTATAAGCGCTTTCATTCATTAATACATCCAGTAAGAACTTCTTCAGATCAAATCAAGTCTAAAGAATACAGAACATTTAACTGTAACATGTACATTTAAGAACCATCGCAATATATTACTAGATCGTAATATGTATAAACCATGTTACAATTACATAAACTCTAAAACATCTAACATTACAAGTCTTATATAACAGCACTATAACTGTTTTTTAAAAGTGCCATAAATTTAAATTTAATTTTTAAAATCTTATATGCTTTAGCAATAATGAAAGCTAAATTTCAAGTCTTATAAAACCCACACTGTTTTTTTTGTTTGTTTGGGGGGACTTTAATCATAGAGAAGGATATCTTTGTCTAATCAGCATCAACAGGCAGTTGCACTTTAGATCTCTGCCTAGGCAGTGTCCTCAATGGTGAGTCTCAACTTGGTGGTGGTGGGGTCCTACCCAAAGTAAACAATTCCCTTGTCTGATGAGCAGCAGATGGTACTTGTGGCCTCTAGTGTAGGAAGTGTCCTCAAAGGGTGATAGCCCTGACTGGAGTAGCTGTACTCACACATCCACAGTAAATATGTATATTATATAGAGAGACGTGAGTATGTAAGCGCACACTGAGACTGTTTTGTTCATATTTTGCAATAGCTGCAGCATAGTCAGGGTTTAAAATCAGTTTAGTAAGTTGCTGACGTGTCTATAATATTTTCTTGTTTATGTGATTTCCTGATGACTAAGAGCCATATGTAATTATGTATGTCATTTAATTTCATTGGTTAGATTGTGTATTTATTTATTTTTACTTTTATTTAACTTGTGTTTACTTACCGGGTATGTCAATTTTCCTAAGACCCTTTTCAGCTACAAGTAAGGACAGAAAAATGCAATAAAAACAGATATATACAGTTAAACCGTAGCCTGAAGAAATTAAAACATACAGGAATAATACAATGAACAGTGTCTGCTACTATAAAATGAATAATTCACAGTAACATGGATAATATATTGTGAAAGAGAAGTTCTGTTTGAATAAGTAAATCATGCACTATATTACTAGATAATTTCAGGATATATCATTACTATATCAGTTTTGAGTGGTTGGTCAAATCTTCAGATACCATGCAGAGGGGGCAGAAATAAATTCACACCTATTTTGCTCGTAATTGATAGCTTTTACATTGCATCTAACTCAAGTGATGTCATTGCCTAGACAGTGTTACTGCTGTCTTCTAGCTTTTACAGCTGTGTGAGCATTAGTAGCTTCCCTCTGTATTCTGATACTCAATTTTGTGTGCGCTAGCAGGATTGAAATCATTCTGCAGCACTATTTCATAGCCCACTGTTAAAGATTAGTTCTCAAGTGTTGTACATTTTAGTTGAATAATTGATTTAATCTCCAAAACTCCTTTAACCTGTATCTTTTCCAAGCTTCATAGTTGTCAGCAGACGGTTGAAGATGTAGAGAACATAACGGCAAACCTTTAGGGAAATTTAAATGTTCAAAGCATTATGTTCTAGTGAAATCACTTCCATTGTGGATTTGTGGAAGGGAATCTAGTACGTTATGCCAAAGTCTTCTGCAGTATACCATCACTGGAGTGCACAAGATTTTGCCTGCCCCTCATACAAGTTGTCAGTGTCATTTCATATGTAACACTTGGATAAAAGCCGAGTTCCATAGAAGTCTTAAGTGTCTTGTATCCTTGTGTGGAACTAGTATACACTGTTTACTTGACTCTTGGTTATGCACAAAGCTGGAATGGAACTGATGCTGATTTCCCAACACAGGGAAAAGCTAGAACATGTAACTTGACCGACCCTAAATGTTTTGTTCTGCCCACCTGGGGACTGTGGATGCTCCATACTGTTTGTTAGTGCTTCCACACCACCATGACCATAATTAAACTCCTGCCTTTTTATTTATTTATTTGGGGGGAAGGTCTTTTTTCTGCTTCATCCTACTGTGCCCTACCCAGCGCCCCCCCCCCCCCAGACTTTATTTGATAGGTCTCAAGCCTGTGTGGAACCTAAGGTCATCCTAGGGCCTGTCCATCAACATCTGCCAGGGGGTTTATTTTGTGACCTACCCCATCCCTCGCAATTAGTGTGGCAAAGTCCAAGGGAGTGAACAGTGGAGATCTGCAAAGTTTCTCCCTCCTTTGTGGCAACTCAACAATGTTCCCACACTGTTTCTCTTTGAGACACCCCATAATAGTGATATCCCCAGCTTCCACAAGGGATCGTCACCCCCACAGGCCATAGTTAATAACCATTCATCCTTGTTGCTCTGCTTGTTACCTGGAGCACTAATCAAACCTGGGTTGTCGTGGCTTTAGTCAGGGTTTTATCTCTCTGTCCTACCAGAGTGGTCTGACCCCTGCCTTTTACACTGAAGCAAATTATCTTTGCTTAATTGTGAAATTAGTAACTTTTGGTGTCTGCTAATCTGAAAGGTCCTTTTTAATGACATAGGTGGTGATGACATCTTTTAGTCTTCCACCCTTTCTACTGACTTGCTAGTCCACTACAAACCATAAGCATCTATTAATTCAAGTCAGTGAGAGTTGGTGTGATAGGAGACCAGCTGTTTCATAGTGAAAGTGATTTTCTAGCATGCTATGCCATTTCATTGCAGGGATAACTTGACATGACATCAGGAGAAGCAAGGATACAGCCATGATGTATTAGCACACCTTCTTGTGGACTTGTCGAGTGTTGTCTGCATGTTCATATGATGCTGCTCCTTGCATTGCAGTGGTGGCAGATGAAGTGTTGCATCCCTGTATCATAATAAAGGAAGAGTACCCCCTTTCCACCCCATTGCCTTTTGCCATTTTCAGTCCTACAGCAACCTAGACAGTAGTGTGCCAACTGGTCAGTGATAACCTGAATTAACTTTTTTGCTTTTGAAACTGATGGCTTTTTAGTGAAAGCAGGTGTTATTGCAAACATGCTTGACTCTTGCACCTTATCTAAAGCATTCATGACTGTGTGTCACTGCATCAAAGTGAGGTAGCTTTTCAGGTGCGAGATCCTCATGTTTTAATGGTCACTGTGGCCGTGACTCTTCTGCTGTAAGAAAATGCCTCCCCCTTTTGTTTTTCTGCTTCCACGATTATCTGTGTGACAGACTACTATTTCATCCACAGCTATGTAACAGTTCTACCCTTTGTAATCTTTTCATTGGTTGCGAGGCACTGTTCAACGTTTTCTTAGGACTGTCACCTCACAAGCCATTTGGCACCATTTAGAACCAGATTAAATCTTCACATTTATGGATGCAACTCTGATGCCCAACGGTATTGATTATTTATGAATACATACTGCTTTTTGACCAGTTTTATTTTATGAAGAAAAATTTCCAATAGAGCACAAATTACCTCCTCATGGAAAAGAAAACAGACAGTCCTTGGATGAATGTGCAACTCCAGGAGGCAGACTATGGAAAACCCAGTACACTTCAGTTCCAGTTCAGTTCCAAAAAGTACAACAGCAAAGGCAAAAAGTCACAAACAAGAATCTTCTCCAGTAAAACCAGTACTGTTTTATTCAGACCACACAAGCGCTTTCACTACTGCTTCTTCAGGTGTATAAACTAACACCTGTTTAAATACTCTAATAAAAGCACATGATCAATCATCTTAAAAGAAAAACAACTTTTAAAAACTTTCAAAAACTTTAGCATATTAAAAACATTTAAAATATTATCTACTACACTTTGTCATAAAACCTGCACACATATACACAAATTAGTGTATGGAGCAAACGTATATAAAAACACTCAAAAATGTGTAGATACACACACAAAATATATATGAATTATGGACATAATAGGCATGTGAAAGACACACAAAAGAAGGGACATAAAAAATACTTGGCTATCTACGTAAACTCCTCTTCTTAAGGGTAGGTTTCATTGGCATATTTTCATTCAGACCATGCCCATAGGTAGCTCTTAACATGATGATCCATCTGGCTTTCAACTCTTCTGTTCTCTTCCTAATATCACTGCACCTGACATTCTCTAGTACTTTAGAAATGACCATAAATCCAAAATTATGACCAATACCTTTATCCAAAATATGTTTGGATAAGGCATTAATCCTTGACCCCTTGCTAACATGGTACATATGCTCCCTTATCCTCTCTTTCAGCATCCTATCAGTCTTACCAACATAGAAACTGTGGCATAGTGAGCATATAGGAAGATATATAACATGTTTAGTATTACAGGTGGCATTAACCCTGATGTCATATACTTTCTTTGTGTCCAGATGTTGAAAGATAACACCCTCTTTAATGTACGTACATTGATTACAATTGCCACACGACACAGTCCCATGTATTATCTCCCTGGTCAAGTCAAGTTTAGGTACACAGAGTCTTCTCTTCAAGTTTTTCTTATTTCTATAAGTGAATTGCGGTATATCTCCAACTATCCCCTTAACAAGTGGATCTGTCATAAGTATATTCCAATGGCCATTAAAAATACTAGTATATTTACCAACATCCCTCGTAAAAGGTATACACATACTCAACCTGGTACTATTCTTATATTCTTTCCTTGCCACTGGTTCTCTATGAGAAAAGTATAGTATAGTGTAGCCCTACTATTTCTCAGCCGCTTAACATCACCCTTACATCCTTTAATCATTCTCTCTTCATAACCTCTTCGCCTTAATTCATTACTTATGGTGTGAGTATGCTGGTCAAAATCCTCTTCTTTTACATTCAATCTGGAGGCTCTAAAAAATTGGTTCTGCATCACATTTGTGAAAACATGTTTGGGATGCATGCTATCCCTGCTGAGTAAATTACTAACATAGCACTCCTTCCTATGCAACTTAGTAGAAATTATGCCACCAGCATCCTTCTCTATAAACACATCCAAAAAATTAATGCCTAATCTAGAATAGTTCACGGTAAACTTAAGAAACGTAGTAGTATTATTCAAATAATCAACAAATACTTTCAAATCTTGTTCTGTGCCTCCCCATAAAATAAAAAGATCATCCTCAAATCTCCTGTATAGAATGATCAAATCCTTATACGGGCTGTCAAACACATACTCTAATTCCCAGGCCAGCATTACTCCATTAGCATAGCTATTAGAGCAGGAACTGCCCATAGCTACACCATTCTTCTGGTGGTACACTACACCTTCAAACATAAAAACATTATTACTCAACACGATGTTCATAAGATCTTGTATCAAAGCTATTTCTTCTCCTCCAAATAATCCACTAGAACATAGTGACTTACTCAAGAATTCAATATCCACAGAATTAGGGATGACAGTAAATAAAGAAACTACATCTAGTGTAACCAAAAATACTTCATCCATCATAATTCCATTATCAGTACATTCATACAAATCATGTAAAAAATGTTCGGTATCACATAATACAGTTTTATGTCCCTCAAACAAAGGTTTTAACTTAACATCCAAATATATTTATATGGGTTCCGTGCACCACCCACCTCCTGAGACTATTGGTCTCATAGGAGGCCTAATCATATTTTTATGCAGCTTGGGCAGTCCCTGTATCTGGGGTACAACAAATTTGTCCATCAAAAAATACTTCATTAATTCTGCATTCAAAAAAACCATACTCACCCATTAACTTAACATTTCTATTGATAGAATGTGCCATATCTGTTACATTTTGCAATGTAGTTAATTGGTAAAACTTTTCATCAGATAACATCTCATACATTAATTCATTATACCCAGTTCTGTCCATTACTACAATGTGACCCCCTTTATCTGCTGGTCTTATTACTATTTTAGTATTATTTTCAAGATCATGTAAAGCAGAAAATTCTTCCTTACTAAGATTACAACTACTACGAAAATTCTTATTACCTTGTGAAGCATAATATACATTATAAATATCTGCTAGACAGATTTGTTCAAAGGCATTGACCACTGGTGAAAGTTTAGGAACATAGCAGCTGGGCTTAGAGACTTTACAAAGACTTGCATTATCTGTCTGATGGTACATACATTTTAACATTATACTCCTTGTGAACTCCTTGTTGTACCCCAGATATAGGGACTGCCCAAGCTGCATAAAAATATGATTAGGCCTCCTATGAGACCAATAGTCTCAGGAGATGGGTGGTGCACGGAACACATATCAATATATTTGGATGTTAAGTTAAAACCTTTGTTAAAACCTTTGTTTGAGAAACATAAAACTGTATTATGTGATACCGAACATTTTTTACATGATTTGTATGAATGTACTGATAATGGAATGAGGATGGATGAAGTATTTTTGGTTACACTAGATGTAGTTTCTTTATTTACTGTCATCCCTAATTCTGTGGGACACAAAGAAAGTATATGACATCAGGGTTAATGCCACCTGTAATACTAAACATGTTATATATCTTGCTATATGCTCACTGTGCCACAGTTTCTATGTTGGCAAGACTGATAGGATGCTGAAAGAGAGGATAAGGGAGCATATGTACCATGTTAGCAAGGGGCCAAGGATTGATGCCTTATCCAAACATATTTTGGATAAAGGTATTGGTCATAATTTTGGATTTATGGTCATTTCTAAAGTACTAGAGAATGTCGGGTACAGTGATATTAGGGAGAGAACAGAAGCGTTGGAAGCCAGATGGATCATCATGTTAAGAGCTACCTATGGGCATGGAGTGAATGAAAATATGCCAATGAAACCTACCGTTAAGAAGAGGAGGTTATGTAGATAGCTAAGTATTTTTTATGTCCCTTCTTTGTGTGTCTTTCACATGCCTATTATGTCCATAATTCATATATATTTTGTGTGTATCTACACATTTTTGAGTGTTTTTATATATGTTTTTTACTTGTTCTTTCCCAAAATTAATTTTACTTGTATTTAAGTATGTGTCGTTAAATTCACATTTTTTTATATTTAACTATTTCAGTACATTTTGCAAATTTGCCAGTCAATAAATGCGATATAACTGGTGAAAAATAAGTGTCCGGTTCCAAGGAAAGAGACAGAAAATAACAAAACTGTCGTTTATTGGTACATCAGGTTAAGCGCTTTCATCTATTCTCCATAGACTTCTTCAGAACACCATTTCTCAAACTAACAGACTTTAAATAGTACTAATTAATTAAAATTATCCAATCCTGTGATACACCAATTTGATCTCATGAATATTAATTTCATGGATACTGAATGACTCATCCTGACATGGATTCTCATAACAACCATTTGAAATCATGAAAATACATAGTAAAATAACTAAACAGTTATATTACTGTTTACGCATGATGTAAAATTCGTAATATTCAATAATAAAATTACATTATAAAATAAAAATAAAAACTTAAACATGTTAAAAATACAACTTTTAGTTGCGTCTCACAATAAACACACAAAACTGTGGGAAATTTGTCGCTCGATGAGTATAATCAACTTGGAACACCACCTACCCTGCTATTAATATTACTTTTTTCTTACCCATTCTAGGCCCTTAACGGGGGCTTGGTGGGAATACAATCTTTTAATCCTGGGTAAGTGGCTGCATTTAATAATATTTGCCACTTCACTTCTCTTTCCCCCAATATACCTTTCATGTCACCTCCTCTAGGATTAATCTTTACATGCTCTATAATTGCAAACTTGAAAGTGTTGCAAGTCTCACTATCCCTAATATGCCTATATAGGGCGTTAATAGTATCTTGCTTTCTTATACAATAAAGATGGTCATATATTCAGTTTCTTAACCTCGTCTCAGTTTTTCCTACATAGAAACACGGACATTTTGTACAGATGGCTAGATAAATCACAAACTGGGTCTGACAGTTGCCCTTTTTGAACCTTACTGTTGTTTTGTTGATATTTTCTATAGTGCGGGTGTGCTCCTCATATATGGCACAACACTGATTGCAGTGTCCACATCTGCTTGTACCTACAGAATTTGTATCCTGATTTCTATCACTATTTTGGATTTTTCTTTTTAAATTCTTTCCAGTTTTGTATACAAAAAGGGGCTCAGTTCCCAGTTTATTATGCACCCCCTCATCACACCACAAAACATTCCAATTTTTATGTATAATACTTTTGACCTCGTTTACATAAGGGTTAAACCCCAATATACAGGCCCTGTTATATTTCTTATTATTTTGATTACTATTAGTAGTCTCTTCATTCGTCTCCATATCCACACCCAATAAGGGTTTATACTTTTTCCCCCCATTCTCTTTTAATATACCCTGTAACATCACTAATAATGTTCATTGGGGTACCCACTTTCTCTAAACATGTTTCCTATATGGTCAATTTGTTTAACCATCTCCGAATAGTCCAATGTCATCCGGGCTGCTCTTATACATTGCCCCTTAATTATACTTTTCTTTTGCTTCTATGGATGATTACTAGAAAATTCCAAGTATGTGTTACTAAAAGTATCTTTTCTATATATCTTTGACCTAAAACCTTTACTCGTAGTATAGATATATGTATCAAGATATGATATACCTCTTTTGTCACATTTGTGGGTAAATTTTAAGTATGGGCTGGAAGTGTTAAGATATTCTAAAAATAATACTATTTCGTCCATGGTACCAGTCCACAATATAAATATATTGTCCAAAAATCTGATGTAACAACTAATGAACTGGTACCATTCATTGGTGAACATATATTTATCCTACCAATCTAACAGGACAAGGTTTGCAAACATAGGGGCACACGCGGCCCCCATAGCAACACCTCGGGGTTTGTATGTAGTATTCACCATCATAATATATATAATTATTATCCAGCACAATACCCATAAATTCTTCCAATAAAACAACTTTCTCCCATTCCAATTGTGTATACCTCTGTATACTGTTAATAAACCTAGTTGTTCCATCTTCTCTAGGTATACAAGAAAATAGGTCGAACATATCAGTTGTCAAAAATATGACACTATCTTCCCACAGGTGGGGTTTTATCCTGTTCAAAAATTCCCAAGAATCTTTAACAATGTGTGGGACCTTACTATAAATGGTTTTTAGCCATCTGTCTATTACTTTTCCATAAGGAAAGGTCTTACTTTTACTACCTGAAATAATAGGTCGAAATGGGGGATCCTCCATGTTTTTATGAATCTTGGGTATCCCCACTATTGTAGCCAATACTGGATGTTCTACTTTTAAAAATTGATACATTTCTTTGTCTATTCTATTATCCATTAAGTATTCCTCGAGGTACAAGTCAATTCTCCTATGGGCAATATCCATTTGGTTTATAGAAGAGATTTCATAATTCCCGGAATTATTTAATATTTGATACATTTTCTGTGCGTACTCATTTGCATCATATAACACAATTCCCCCTCCTTTGTCGGGGGTCATTATCTGTATATTGTGATTAGCACATATTTCATTAAAACTGTTTGTTCTTTTCTACTTAAATTGTATTTTTTCTTTTTAGTTATTTCACAATATCTGTACAATTCGTCTGTTACCACCTTCTCATATGCCACTAGAGTGTTATGCATGGGGGGAGTGAACTGACTTTTCTTCCTTAAGTCCCTTTTAATTTCATATTTATTTTCACTATGAAAAATAGTTCAAGATTTAATTTCCTCAAAAATTTCTTGAATTCCACAATATTGTCCACTATGTCAAATCCACAATTGGGTACATATTTCATATCTTTGGCAAATAACAAGAAATGTTCCTTCTCTAATTTATATATTGTATAATTGAATATACTGAAGTCCCCAAGGGTAAATTGAAACCTATGGGACTGCACTATATCCTGTTCCACGTTTGTTTTTGCTGTTGGTTTCCCATCCCACCCTTCCCATCCACCCCCCTTGGTATGGTACACCTCTCCTCCTCTGATTGTCGTGTTCCCATTTATATTCGTGTTTCTGATAATTCCCCTTGTAGTCCTTCTTCCATCCCTGTTGCTTCCCTAAAAAATGTTGTTTTTGATTGTTCCCACTTAATTCTGCCTTTGGTAGCTAACATTCTTACTTTCCAAACCTTGATCCTTCCCATTGTACTTCTCACTTGTGTTCCATTTATAGGCTACCTCCAATCTATATTGTTCCATATCCCTCTGCAGTTTCTTACATTTTCTGTCAAAAATCTTAATACTACTTTTCTCTGCATCATCGAATTGCTTGGAATACAAGGTTTCCCACTGTGAAAACAGCAAATTACGAACAATTTTTTCATTCACTTCATCTTCTTCCTTCATTAATCTACACATTTTACTGTCATTGCAAGTAATAATAAATTCCATAAAACGTGTCCGAAAAACATTAAACATTTTGTTACATTCATTAATTTCATTTTCAGTCATACCCACACCTATGGGTTGCTTGAAAAATAGCAAACCCATCGGTACTAATTTTGATTCTATACATTTTTGTAGGTACATATTATCAAGCTGTAAAGCCTTGATAGTCCCCAGTTTATGGCCAAATTCATGAATAAGGTCTCTCAATGTTTTAAAATTGGTATTGTTCCCTTCTTTATTGTAACCAAGACGCACTTCATTAGGAGAAGCAAAACTGTATTTTACTTTCAAAAATGCATCCAAATCTTGAAGTTCTACACCCGGGATACCAGGCTCAGAGTTAATAAGCAGTTTAGCAGCACTTGAATGAGACTGACCTGCCACCACAGAATAAGTCATTTTGGGTACTGTTCATTTTGGTTTTGCTCCTAACACCAGAAAGCCGTCCTCCGAATTGTTGCCCTGAAGAACCGAGGTTCTCACTCGGTCCTCTATTTCAGCGTTTGATTCGGCAAAAATCCTATGAGAGGGTCCGCTTCCATCAGTAACCATTACATCTACAAAGCCTTGACGGTTGGAAACGCGTCCGCTACCAACACTCCGTGATGACATCAGGAGCACGTTGGAACCTTCATTCCGCTTATCAGCCTGGCTCATCGCTTCAATAAGTCGCGTTAATTCTCCTTTAATGATAGCGACCTCCGATTGCAATTTGTGCACCTCATCTCTTCTGACTGGGGAAAACCTAGAAGGCAGCTCATCCAAGGAATCCATGACACTCCAACAACGCCAAAAAAGTACTACACCAGTCAAACCTAACAGTTGCCAGTCAATAAATGCGATATAACTGGTGAAAAATGAGTGTCCGGTTCCAAGGAAAGAGAAAATACCAAAACTGTCGTTTATTGGTACATCTGGTTAAGCGCTTTCATCTACCCTCCATAGACTTCTTCAGAACACCATTTCTCAAACTAACAGCCTTTAAATAGTACTAATTAATTCAAATTATCCAATCCTGTGATACACCAGATTTGATCTCATGAATATTAATTTCATGGATACTGAATGACTGGTACCATGGACGAAATAGTATTATTTTTAGAATATCTTAACACTTTCAGCCCATACTTAAAATTTACCCACAAATGTGACAAAAGAGGTATATCATATCTTGATACATATATCTATATTACGAGTAAAGGTTTTAGGTCAAAGATATATAGAAAAGATACTTTTAGTAACACATACTTGGAATTTTCTAGTAATCATCCATGGAAGCAAAAGAAAAGTATAATTAAGGGGCAATGTATAACAGTAGCCCGGATGACATTGGGCTATTCGGAGATGGTTAAAGAAATTGACCATATAGGAAACATGTTTAGAGAAAGTGGGTACCCCAATGAACATTATTAGTGATGTTACAGGGTATGTTAAAAGAGAATGGGGAAAAAGTATAAACCCTTATTGGGTGTGGATATGGAGACGAATGAAGAGACTACTAATAGTAATCAAAATAATAAGAAATATAACAGGGCCTGTATATTGGGGTTTAACCCTTATGTAAACGAGGTCAAAAGTATTATACATAAAAATTGGAATATTTTGTGGTGTGATGAGGGGGTGCATAATAAACTGGGAACTGAACCCCTTTTTGTATACAAAACTGGAAAGAATTTAAAAAGAAAAATCCAAAGTAGTGATAGAAATAATGATACAAATTCTGTAGGTACAAGCAAATGTGGACACTGCAATCAGTGTTGTGCCATATATGAGGAGCACACCCGCACTATAGACAATATCAACAAAACAGTAAGGTTTAAATAGGGCAACTGTCAGACCCAGTTTGTCATTTATCTAGCCATCTGTACAAAATGTCCATGTTTCTACGTAGGAAAAACTGAGAGGAGGTTAAGAAACCAAATATATGACCATCTTTATTGTATAAGAAAGCAAGATACTATTAATGCCCTATATAGTCATATTAGGGATAGTGAGACTTGTAACACTTTCAAGTTTGCATTTGTAGAGTGTGTAAAGATTAATCCTAGAGGAGGTGACATGAAAGGTGTATTGGGGAAAGAGAAGTGAAGTGGCAAATATTATTAAATGCAGCCACTTACCCAGGATTAAATGATTGTATTCCCACCAAGCCCCTGTTAAGGGCCTAGAATGGGTAAGAAAAAAGTAATAATAATAGTAGGGTAGGTGTTCCAAGTTGATTATACTCATCGAGCTACAAGTTTCCCACAGTTTTGTGTGTTTATTGTGAGACTCAACTAAAAGTTGTATTTTTAACATTTTTAAGTTTTTATTTTTATTTTATAATATAATTTTATTATTGAATATTACGAATTTTACATCATGCGTAAACAGTAATATAACTGTTTAGTTATTTTACTATGTATTTTCATGATTTCAAATGGTTGTGTTATGAGAATCCATGTCAGGATGAGTCATTCAGTATCCATGAAATTAATATTCATGAGATCAAATTGGTGATCACAGGATTAGAGAATTTGAATTAATTAGTACTATTTAAAGGCTGTTTGAGAAATGGTGTTCTGAAGAAGTCTATGGAGGATAGATGAAAGCGCTTAACCTGATGTACCAATAAACGACAGTTTTGGTATTTTCTCTTTCCTTGGAACCGGACACTCATTTTTCACCAGTTATATCGCATTTACTGACTGGCAACTGTTGGGTTTGACTGGTGTAGTACTCTCTTACATTTTGCAGATTTAATGATGCAGCGTATGCTATATTGGATTTATACCCATTTCTTCTCCTCCTATATTCATGTATAACACACCCCCTTTTAATGGTGTTTAATCTCAATCCCCATATAAAGGAGAAGAATATTTCTAATAGAAATCTTTCATACATTCTAGGAATCATATCCACAATGGATAAGTAAGCTGTTTTACCTGTTAATACTGAATTAATCAAATTTACTTTTTCTTGTATGCTAATCTGTATGTTTTCCATAATATACAAATATCTTTTATTTCCTTTATTTTATCCCATCCCTTTCATTGCCTTCTTTATCAATATTTATCCCTAGAACAACTATTTTTTCCATAGAAAATTGAATACCTGTCATTTTTGTGTCCCCTATTCCTTTACTTTTTTCTTTATGAATAGTTGTACCTTTTTTCCTTTAAGCATTCAATTAAATAGGTAACTTCTCTCATCCATTCTCTGTTTAGTTGTTATAATATCTGCATATGATGTCATAACTGGAATTTCAGAATGTGCATTTTTCATTTTCTGATTAACCTATCTATTGTATTCGTAACTAAAGCAAATAAGATGCTGCTCACAGGACACCCTTTTCCTACACCCTTTCTCATATATGTTTCTTTACTTAGACGGCCATTGACTAAGGCTCTTACACTATATTATATGCTGTCTACATACTTCCTTGATTTGATTGATAACCTTGTATGTATCCTTTATTTTCTGCAATATATCATGATGCAGTCAGTCAAATACTTTGCTAATATCACCTACCATACGTTTCGTATTTTTCTTTCCAGCTATGTCATCTATTATTTCTGTCACTATCATTAATAACTCTTAACATTGACACCCTTTTCCTTTAATACCATATACACTTTCTTCCATTATAAATTGCATCCTATTATCAAATCTTTTTTTTTCATAAATTTAAAACTATTGGTAATTTTTTTCTCCCTTTTTCCATATAAATTTTAATATCCTACTACACAGTTCTTTATATGTTAATCCTTCATTTAACCATTCATTAAATGCACATAAGTATTTTTCTGCCATTCTTCTAGATTTTTATATACTTCAAACCCAATGCCATCTAGACCAGATTCTGATTCTACCTTTAACTGTCTAAGCACTTTTTCTAATTCATATAGTGTAATTTCTTTTTCAAATTCTCTAATTTATTCAGATTTTTTTACTTCCCTTGTCCTTACATTGTCTGTTTTTTACTTAACATTTCTCCCTACAATTTCCATAATTTGCCAACTTCTTTTTATATTACCTACTTTATTTTTCATTTCTCTCATTACTTAGATAAGGTAAAACCTCTTCCTACCTTGTAAAAAAAAATCTTTGTTTATATTATGATTCCTTGATTTTTGATTAATTTTCTTATAAATTTCTTTTTCTTTTTCATAATATTCTCTCATTTTCTAAATTATCTATCATATCTCTCTATTTTAGGGTATTCCAGCTTTTCTTTCTTTACTTTATTCTAACAAAGTAAATGACTACCTTTATAATTTCTTTTAAAAGTAATCCACCATTCCAACTAGTTAACATAAAATGATTTCATAGTAGTGTGGTCCTTCCTTAATTGATTAATTTCTTTCTTTCTGTTCCTTTTTTGCTCGTTTTATACCTTTTGCTATCTTTATAAGTTCTTTATTATGATATAGTTTCTGCCAAATGATCTGAGAAATCTGTTGTAGTAATTTCTTCTTCCATTCTACATATTCTTTCTGATACTAAAAATAATTTCAGATTTTAAAGCACCTCTCCTGTAGTCCATATTCTTATTACATATAACCAATTTTCTACATTTCATTACTTCCATCATCTTTTTTACATTTTTGTTCTGTTCTTTTTATTTTCCCATATCACAGTTGAAATCACTTGCAATTATTATAGCCATATTTATAACTACATAATCCAGTATACATAATCCAATATTTTTTGAAATAGTCTCCCTTTCTTTACTAATCTTATATGCATATATAGCAATAATTCTGTAACCATTTTGATGCTCTCTTGCATCTATAATTGTTAATCTTCCCAGTTTAACTAGTATAACATCCAAAATCTTAATTACTCTTCCGCATGGAGCTATTCATGAATACTGCTCATTCTCTATGCTCCATATTATTTCCCCATCCCAGTTTTTTTTTCTGCAGTCTTTTTTCATATGTTAAAACTCTTGTATCCTCAACAATAATAATATCGACATCACATTTGGTGCACCATTCTAAAACTGTCCTCCTTGTAATACTTTTCATACTGTTAACATTCGCTGAATGAATCCTTAAATTATCCCTTTCACTGTTTCTTAATTTAGGAAATACCATCCTATTCTTATACTAGTTTCTTATAAAAAAAAAGATTTATCCATTTCCCTTCTTTTCCTTTATATTAATAGCTTTAAATTTTATTTTTCTATTTCTCTTCTAGCAATAGATTTTTCCTCTCATCTTTCAACTTGTATCTTTCTCGTCACTACCTTCTGATTCTATTTCTAATTTTTCTCCATTATTTTTTCAGTATCTCCCTTTTTTCTTCTGAAGTTCCATCCATTTCTATCTCTTCAGTCTGTTTTAGTTTTCTTTGCTCTTGCTTCCTGTCCTGTTTTACCATATATATAACATTTCTTTTTGTCATAGTTAGTGATTAAATTTATTCCTTTTCCACAGGAAAAAATATGTTTTTGGTCATCTCCAATATTTTACAACACCCCTGTTGCGATCAACATTTTAATACTTGGAATATGTACAATTTTCTGTTTCCATTTTTAAAATGACATTGCAATCCAATGCCCCAATCAGTAAACCCCTCTTATCATAAACTTTTGAAATGTCTGTTATTTCTTTACATGTATATTTTTTAAATATTCTTTTAAACTCTCTTTCCACATCAGTTTGAAACTGTATAAGGATTTTCTTTTTAGTTTCCTGGAAAGGTGCTTTTATGACATATCCACTCGAATGATTATTATTTAGTCTTTTTTTTCTATTCATATAGAAATTTCTCTATACCTTGTACAGTCTCAAACAAAATATCTATCAATCAAAATAAATGGTCTTACATGTTGTGTTTTCATACTCAAAGGTAAAATGACATTGTCTCACTGGCTTATATCTCAACTCCTGATCTCTTTTACTTTGTATTCTTACTACTTATTTACTTTTTATACTGTCCTCGTGTTGTTTATCTTGTATTCTGTTTTGCGTAGCTGCTACTGTCTCTGTATTATGTTTTCTTTGCTTCTCCACTACACCCTTCTGACATCCCATTTTGGTCTTCCTAAAGAGAGGCCACTGATCTAGTGGGAATAACCCAGTCATCAAAAAGTTTAAAAATATATACATCATAGTGACAGATATTGACTTGATAAGTAGACCGATATCTTTCGCAATTACCTCTTAATATGGTTCTGAATCGTTCATGCACTGTGATCAGTTTGAAACATCAATGGTGTGTTTTTTTTGAGTGGTACTCTTGAATCATTGGGTATATTCCTTCATCATGATTCTGATAAAGTATTTATTTCATATTCTGTATAGTGAGAGTGGCATCATTTTATGAAAATAGGGACATTCTTTGTTGATACAGGTCCTTCTTTATTCTACAAAAGAATTCTAAAACTGAGAAAACTCTTAGGCTGTAAACAGCTAGATTATTGTCATCGCTTTTTCTCAAATTAAAAATGAAGAAATTGGATCTGTGTGTGACTTCATTAAAGTTTTGGAGTAGTACTTTAACTTATGCTTTTATTTTTTCTGTTTTAAGCAGAACATTAGATAATTCATTTTACAACAAACCTACTTATCTATACCTTATGTGTCTGTGTAGGACATGCTTGTGAATTATTCTGAGTATAGTCCATGTAGTATCTTTATTGTGTGGTAGTAAACAGACCGATACTAACTGAGCATAAGAAGTTTTGTGAGATAAAATGTAAATCCAATTAAAAAAAAGTCTAAAATGAGAAAGAAATTGACTGTTTCAATAATGGGTTTGAAAAACGAGTCAAATGAGAATTCAAAACAGAGTCCAGACAAATGATTGTGCACTTTGAATGTGAGCTTCTTGTATTAGTTGTGGCTGTAAGCACTAGATGCATTCTTACTGTGTATTTAATCAGTCATGTAGAATGTATGGTAGACAATAGCACTCAAAAATGTGTAGATTTGAAAATGTTTGTGATCTGAAATATGTGCATGTTGAACAGATATAAGTAAATAGGTTCCTTCGTTGATGCTGCTGAAAATATTTGATTTGGTTATGTCATAAAATGCATCAGAAGCAGTGAGAAAAGAATGCAGTAATGGACGGAATGTTGAATTTAACATGGATGCACATGCATGTACGTAAAACACACATTCATGCACACACAGACACACAGATATATATATATATATATATATATATATATATATATATATATATGGGTATACTTAAATACATGGAAATACCCAAATGTTGACGCACATTTTCCAAACAGCAGCCTCTCAATGAGCCTAGCACATGACTTTAGTGACAGCTACCTACCTTTCTGCTGGTAAAGGTGTACCTGTAATTCATCTCATTATGACAAACTATGTTCAAATTTCTTCAGTGATCTCAATTCCAATAACCATAGCAGATGATGTATCTGACTTTTATTTGTATTTTGCAAATTGCACAACATGCTGTACAAGAGCTGCAGAGTGGTTTCTCAGCCTGAACGTCATATGTGCCCAAGTTCTAGTAGCAGTTTTATTTTGTTTTTGATATTTTTCTTTCATCATTGTCATGTTTACTGTATTCCATCTGCCATGCAGGAGTAAAAAACAATTCCTTATATGAGAGCTTCAAGTTCTGCTGGTCCTTGACTGGTCACCACAAGAGTCTGCTGATAAATGTTTAGCCCATTCATTCTCATCGAGATATTCATATGCATTTATTTTCATTAACTCACAGATCTGTACTACAACATGAATGGCACCAGACTTGCTGATCTCTGATATGATATGATTACTGTTTTGTTACTGATAAATTTGTAGTCTGGATGTTATACCCTTTATAACATTTATTGAATGTGTTTAGAATGCACACGTACATTGTCAAACATTTTTATCAAGTGCTTCTTTTCTTTTTAGGAGAATATATAAAAAACTGGAGACCTAGGTATTTCCTTCTAAAGACCGATGGATCATTCATAGGTTATAAAGAGAAACCTCAAGATGTTGACCTACCATATCCCCTAAACAACTTCTCAGTAGCAAGTAAGTAGTTATAACAAGTAAAATACATCAAAATGTATATTGCAAAATCAAATTTATGATTCAATGAAGCATAGTGTGTATTACAAGTGTATTTTTTCTGAATGGAAACCCTACAAGAATGTGGATTTCTCAGAAATGCTATAGAGAACAGCCTAACATTTATCCATCAAAATGAACAGTTGCTAGTAAAGTAGCACATGAAGATGTATGTTACAAAGTGCAGTATGGTTTATTATAATTTTTGTTATTGAGACAAGTTAGTAATAGGAATTCTTAGGATAACCAGTTGAGCCCTGGAGATCCTTTCCTTTTGTCAGATTTCTGTGCTGCTTAATGGAAGCAGGAATAAACAAGTTGCGTGATGGTTTATTGGCACTCCTACTCATATTTTTCAACTTTACTCAGTATTTCTAGGGAAAGCAAAAGTGACTGGGAAACAGAAGTCCAGAATCAAAGACAACTTTTAATATTACTCTAATTTGCTTAAAAAAGTTAAGAATAAGATGTTTGGCACAACCATGCATTTTCCGAACAGTAAGAATTATGAAACACTAATGTGAGTTGTGATTGACTAATCCACAGTGAATTACCAAAAAAAAAAAAAATGAGGGATAGTTCAAAAGAGGAATACTCTTGTTTGTGGAACTTGTATCAAACACAGCTGCCTGCTGAGAAATGAAAGTTTTAAAACACAAATAATTAATTTTTATGTATTGCATTTGTGGTAGCCTGCATTCAAAGCGATTTAAATCCTCTTTGTTAGTATAAGCCATAGTACTAGTTTAATAGAAAACAAACCATAATAACAATATTGTAGTGCAATGCTGTACAGTTATGTTTTCTTTGTAACATATTTCAGTCATTCTAATATCGCATAAATTGCTCAATTCCTGCCTTCCCTTAAATCTCACTTATCCTGGACATTATTTTGTTTGTATTCTGGTAAATTATATTTATTTCTGTAAAATTTGCTTCTTTTCTAATGATACTATATCCAGTTATTTTATAATGTCCAAAACTTTCTTTATACTGGGAATAGATATTGATTTCAATTTCTTCCATTATCCTGTACATCCTGTTTGACATGTAAGATCTTCAACATCATATAGCGCTGACCTTGCAAATGCAGCTACTGTAAACTGCTCAAGCTCCTTCCATGCCCCATTTGCTCACATGATATACCTGTCTCCTCTTATATCTTTTGGGTATAATTTGCTACCCAAGTGGCTAGAAGTGCTCACTTGTCACTCTCAGCTAAGTACAGATTTATTGTATCTAATTTTTACCTGTTTCTTTAGAGTTTACTTAGTTTTTACATATGATTCTCCTTCCCTTGCATGGATTTGTATTTACTGTCCTCCTCCTCCTCACTCTGGCAAGGCAAGTTGGGCCTAATCCCAGTTTGTAGTGTTTCTTTACTGTCTTTGGCTTGTTTATTCATAGTTTTGTGGTGGTTGTTATGTCTTCTTTAATTTTGAATAATCTGTATTATGTAGAAGCAGTCAGAGTTCAGGAAGTGTACCAGTTGTGGCCACAATATCTCACCCCATAATACCTATGAGCTGTGTGTGATATGCCTGAGACCAGGACATTTAGATACCTCCTGCAGTATTTGTAGGGTTTTTGGCCTATGCTCCTTAGAAGACTGTAGGAATAAAACTCATTTTGAAGGGTCTTCTGCCTAAGTAAGAAAAGAGAAGAAAGAGAAGGAAAAAGGTAAAAAGAAAAGATGAATTGATAACATAGCACCATAATCCTGTCCCTTTTTTTTTCAAACCTCTTTATTGAATTATCACTTGACATAGGCAAATTTACATTCATATAAAAGTAATCAAACTGTAATTAGCATAGCAAACATTATATTTCTCAGATATTGCTATATATCATATAACCTAAGCAACATTACATAAATTATTCAATTCTTGCCTTTTTTTTTCTTTTGTAAACAAGAAACATCTTTATTAAACCAGCTCTTGCTACATAGGCAGTCATTCATTTATATAAATGAAGACAAACCACACCGACACAACCCTAGTTGCAAGCATTTTACATCACAAACCATACTGACACACTTCCAGTTGCAAACATCACTTATAATCTACCCAATCTTTTTCAGTCAAATCTTACATAGCTCATTTAAGTTCTGCCGCCTTTTAAACCTCATTACTCCCTTGTATGTATTGTTTCCCCATTTCCCATTTTTTCCTATGTAGTTTTTTCCTACCCTTTCCTAAAGATCTCAGTTCCAGTTTTATCTGTGTTACTATATTCACTACTTTTAGGGCAGTTGGTTTAGATTTTGATTTCCATTATCTAGTAATTGATTTTTTGGCAGCCAGCATAATTAGAGACTGCAAGGCCTTACCATGTCTAGGTAATTCTGATTCTGTAGCATAACTCAGAAAAATCATCTCCCTCATCACACCAGTCTGCCCACCTAGCATCTCTGACAGTGCATTCCACAGAGGATCCTTATAGTCCTTCAACTCACTGCACTCTCAGAGGAAAAATTCGCTTAAGTCTACATGGGTATAGAAATACCTATGTAAACATTTTCAAGCAAAAATCCTAAATCTTAAATATTTTGTTGCATATTTGGGAGACATACATATATCCTTCCCATTGTTTCTTTGTGAATTGCCTATCCAGTCTCTCTTCCCAATCTTTTCTAACCTCCTCTGATTAATTCTTATACTTATCATGCAATATTTTATATGCTCTACTAATTATTACTTTTTAATGGCAGCTTCTGTACTAAATTCTACTAAAAACTCTACCAGTGCTGGTCTTTCATTTAGAACCCGCCTGTTTCTTTGTTTGCCTATACTCTATCAATCCCTGACAGAGAAGGTAATCTCTAACCTGCAATCCAAATAATTTCTTGGCGTTTTCCCATTTTATCATCTTTCCCTCTTTAGTTACTTGCTCCCAATACCTTGATTCCTTTGCCAGTTTTCTCCAGTAAATTCCAGCCTCCTCTTGCCTATTGTCTGTCTCTCTAATTGCAGCCATCCCTATTGGCAGAATCTATTTTCTCCAATCCCGTGTTGGCTTAGTTCTTAGAATACATTTTGCTACTTTATGGATATAACATTGTGTATGATTATTGCTATTCTTCTTAAAGGCCTGCATCCAAAATACCAGTCTGTACTTGTTTCTTGAGCTTTCCCCCCTGTTTCGTTATCATCCCTTTCCACTTTGAATTATAGTTTTCTGCTTGTGCTATGTATAGGAGTCTTAACTGTGAAATACCCCTTCAAATTGGGTAATCCCAATCTGCCCTGCTCTTCTGGAAGAATCGGCTTATCCCACTTGACTAGTGCCGTCTTAACCTCCAGCATAAAGTCCTTCAGCTGTTTATTAATTGCTATCCACAACTTCTCCTTTGGTTAATAAAAATATGTCTGACTTGTGTTTAAGACTGAAGGGACTAAAAACATTTTAACTGCTTGTATTTTATTATCCATATAACAAAGCTTCCACTTTCTCAGTGTTTGTAGTATATTTTGTTTAGTCTCTTCCCACATATCCTTAGCTGCCAGACTAGAATCATTTTTAATCCATACTCCTAAGTATTTCATTTTAACATATCCCCATAAATGTGGATATCCCTGAAACGATTCATGTGTGGGTACATAGGTTACCACCATTGCCTTTGTTTTAGCTTCATTCATTTTGTATCCTGAAATGATCTGAAACTGTCTCAAAGTGTTCCACAACACTGTAATGTCTCTTTCTGGTTTTGTCAGGTATAAATTATCTGCAAATAAGGCCAGCTTTACTTAATTACCATACCAATTATGTCCTTGAATTTTTGAGTCCCATATTTTCTTTTCCAGTAGTTATAAATATAATGCAAATAGTAAAGAGGAAAGAGGACATCCCTGCCCGGTTCCTCTGCTCAAGCAGAATTTATCAGAGAGGACCCTACACACTTCAATTTTCACTTCCAATCCCATGTACGTCGTCCTAATCAACCTTATATTTTTTTAGGAAATACAAATGCTTCCATTCCCTGCTCATAAAATCCTAGCTTACTCTGTCAAATGCTTTCTCTGCATCAAGACCCATCAACAATAATGGTATTTTCTTACATTCTGCTTCCCTCTGGGTCATCAGTGTTATGTTAATGTTGTCAAATATTTGCCTCTCCTCCACAAAATTACTTTGATCCATATCTGTCAGTTTTGGGATTAGTTTTGCTATTCTTTTAGCCATTATTGATGTGAACACTTTATAATCGTGGAAATGAGCCTGTATATGAAGCTGGATCTGATGGATCTTTACCCTCTTTAGGTATTATACCTAAGACTGCTTTCTTATAAGATGTGAGTACTTCTTTTATAATACTGTTAAACAAAAGCCTTCTAGATCTTTATCACTCTTTTCCCTCCTAGCTTCCAAACTTCCACAGGAATACCATCTGTTCCTTGAGACTTCCCTGTAGCTTGGTTATACATCGCAATTTATTTCATCTCCTTCTATCCTGTAAGTTATTGAGCCTCATCTTCCTCTAACCTTGATGTATTTTATTCTTCCATAAACATATCCATTTGTATCTTTTCTTGATTTTCATATTTCTCTGCTTTATAGAGAAACTCGTAGAATTTCCAAAATATTTCTATACCTCTACAGGATCTCTTGTTAACTTCCTTGTTTTAGTCTCCCTAAGTGACTACTTTCTGTTTTTGAGTTGTGCTAAAAGTTTTTATGCACTAAACAGTTGCTTAACAGCAATCTTTCTAAAATCATACACATTATCGAGGTAATACCTTTTCTGTCCAGCATTTTGGAGTTGATCCTTCTCTGGTTCTGTGAAATTTCCCCATTCTGTAATACTTGTCAGTCCCTCTAAATAATTATTTTTACTTCTTAACCATCGTTCCCTTTCTTTTATTTCCACCGTATATTTAAACTCAACTTTAGTTTTATTCCACTCACTAGCTATATTTTCAGAAGAAATTTCTATCCTCTCTAACAGCTCCTGAATAGTTGTTGGGTGAGTATCAAGACCTTCAATTAAATGCACTTGTTCCTGTGAAATGTAAATTCTGTCTAGCCTAGCCCCGTTTTTATATCTTGGGGAATAATATGTGAATTCTCTCTGAACTCCTATTACTGAATTCACATCTTCTGTGCCAAATATTTTCATAAATTCCTTCAAAATTTACCCTCTTTTGTTATATTTTCCCTTCTGGGCCCCCAGACACATCTTCCCTGCTGCATTCCCCACCTATAAATAATATTCCGTGTTGAAAACTGATTATTTCTCCCAGAATTTTCTTAAGCTTCATTATAGCAGTTTTAGGTGAAATGTAAATACATGCCTGTGTAATCCTTCTTCCTTGCCAGTAACCCCTTAGCAGTACAAGTCTGCCAGTATTATCTTTTTTTATCTTCTGTCACTTGTGGAGCTCCTCTTGCAATTAAGTACTCCTCTTTTCCTTTGTCCCAGGTATTCTACTGAATAACCATCCTGAAAACTTTCTTTATCAAATTCATATATTAATTTCTTTCTAAGTGTGTTTCCTGTAACATAGCTATTTGCACACTAAAGTTTTAATATAATTCACTACTCTTTTTGTTTTTATCATTGAAGCCATTTACATTTAAAGGCATTGCAGAAAGTGGCATTATATTAAAAATGTGTTATTCCCTCCTTTTATATACAACACCTTTTTTGTTAAAGATTTAGTTCCAGCTTTTGTTACATGGATACATTGTTTGGCAGGTTCAGCTTTTATACAGTTGTTTCTTGTCATATCCATTTGAGCCTATGCCACATCTTTTAAAATGTTTTGTTTTATTGAAAGAGCTCAAACAAAAAAAACACAACCCCAATACTGTCTAAAACCTATTAGCTTAATGCTAACACACACACAACTATGTACACTTTCAGATATTGAAGTTTTAACCTCCTAATAGGAAAAAATGTCCTAGACCGACAGCCACACTTACAGGCTTGATTTAACCTAAAAGGTTATCCATGCTATGACGCATGGTGCAGCCTGTGTTCCTACTAAGTGCTGACTGATTTTGTCTGATCTTTATAGCTCTCCCAGCTGGGAAAAACCCTGAATGCTTTCAGAGAACATTATCTACCTTGGGGAAACACCTGATTGTCATCAGAGAACATTATCTTCTAGTCAGTTTCTCTATTTTCCCCTCAGCTTATTCTCTACCAGACTGTAGCCAGTTTCTCTTTTATCAGATTGTCTCCATGGAGCCATGAGAGCAGGCATACAGTTTCTCTTTATCAGATTGTTTCCATGGAAACATGAAGACCAGCTGCAGAATTGTTACTGAGCATGCATGTATTTACTAGAAAAAAGCCACATAATATTCAATGTTTTTTTCATTTACCTGCTCTCACTTAAAACATGTTACTAAATCAGTCTAAGATCTTTAATCTAGTCATTCACCCATGGAAGAACAAAAAAGCACAATAATTTTTCTTTTATCATGTTCCTTTAACCAGGCTTTTGCAGCACCTACATTTCTTAGACTCATGATCCTCTCCCTTGGCTAAAATGCAGACAGTTCAGTCAGTGCAGGAGAGACTGGATTTGAATGCAATGGGGCCATCCCCTTTTCGCTTGCTGTGACTGTGTCAGTTGGCAACTCTTTTTGTATTTAAAAACAGTCCCCTTAGAGGACTGACAGTAGTCATTCTCCAGAGTGGGAGCAATCAAAGTATCGTGGATCCCATCCTCATTCCCGGTCTTCCCTCAGGTCTACAAGGTCTGTTCATGGTCCCTCCCCGAGTATTAACTAGGATCACATAATGAAAACTTTTGTAAAGGCCCAGATTGATATGGATTTCATCCCATCCCTCCTGCAGTTTGGGTTTGCCTCATGACTCCAATGCAAGAAGTTACTTTCCTGGCATGTCTTGGTACTGGAGAGATAGGAGACAACGTATATCCCAATGCGTACTCCTTCAGCACTGTCGGGATGTGATCGTTTTTTGCCAATATCCAATCATCTGACCCTGTTAACTCTGATTTCATCTGAGTTTGGTGCATCTCAGCAAAGAACCTCTTGAAGCAGTCTCTCCTGCCTCCCCTTCTGTGCCAGTGTGTTTGGTAACATTTTTGGTATTGGCCTCATTGGGGTTCAAAGTCTCAGCACCAGTCTATACTTAGAGGCCATTTAGACTATCAGTCTTGACAGCACTATGCTCCAGACCATTGACGTCTCTCTCTCTCTGACCCTTCCTTGGGATCTTTTTTTTTTTCTCAGTAAACATCTTTATTAAATTATCACATATAACAAAGGCAATCTTATATTTATATAAATGAAAAACAAACACCATTGACATCACTTTAGTTGCAAACATTATACATCACAAATACCATTGAAACAACTGTAGTTGCAAACATTATACATCACTTATCTATCCAGTTATTGTCAGTTAAGCATTGTATGGCTCATTCAAATCCTGCCTCTTAAACCTTTTTCCTTCTCTACATATATTGTTCCCACAATTTCCATTTTTGCTGTGTACTTTGCTCCATCGTTTTTCTAAAGATCCCAGTTCCAGTTTTTATCTCCGTTACTATATTCAGTACTTCTAGTAAAGTTGGGCTAGTGTTTGATTTCCATTTCCTGGTAAATGTTTTTTGGCAGCCACCATAATTAAACTCAGCAAGGTTTTACTATGCCTAGGCAATTCCGATTCTGTATCATAGGATAAAAATCATCTCCCCATTCAGTCCAGTCAACTTACCCAGCATCTCTGACAGAGTGGTTCTCAGGGAATCCCTAAAGTCTGCCAGCTCATTACACTCTAGAATAATATGTTCCCAGCCACCTTCTTCTTGCCTGTCATGCCTTCAACATTTGCAATCCATCTGAGGAAAAATTTTTTCTAGTCTAACAAAGGTATAAAATACCTATATAAACACCTTCAAGCAAAGATCATAAATCTTCTAGACTTTGTTGCATATTTGGGAGATATACATCTCCCCATTGTCACTTTGTGAATTGCTTATCCAATCTCTGTTCCCAGTCCTTTCGAAGCTCCTCTAATTGATCTTATAATTATCATGCAATATTTTAGATGCTTTACTAATTATTCCTTTTTTAATGGCAGTTTTGTTCTAGATGCAATTAAAAACTTTACCAGTACTGGTTTTTCATTTAAAATTACCCTATTTCTTTCTCTTTGCCTATACTCTGATAGGCAAAGGGAAGACTATCTCTAACCTGCAGTCCAAAAATATCCATGGCCTCTTCCCATTCTATTACCGTTCCCTTTCTAGTTATTTGCTCCCAGTACCTTGGTTCCTTTGCCAATTTTCTCCAATAAACTCCAGCCCACTCTTGCCTGTTATCTGTATCCCTAACCACAGTCATCCCTATCGGCAAAATCTCTCTTCTCATTCTTGTGCTGGTTTAGTTCTTAGAATAATCCCTGGTATTTTATGAAGAATTTTTATTTATTTTAAATTTGTTTACTGTGAAAGTCCCGACTGGACACAGGTCCATTTTCAGTGGAGGCCCGGGGAGAAAAGTTCTAGTACAGTACAAAAGATATAGTATGGTAAGATAAGTGAGTATCACAACAAGCAGGAGATTTATACAATTGAGCATACTTAGTAGGAATTAACAATTTCAAAATGTCAAAGAAAGTCAGTACATTAGAATATACAATTAAGAAACTCTGAGACAATTTTTTTTTTGTATTGTAGGGTATTTATCATTGGGTAGAGGAGAATGGGAGGTAGAGAGCCATTGTTTTGATGCAAGTAGGATCTCATATATATATATATATATATATATATATATATATATATATATATATATATAATATATAATATCGTGCGTGATTTTTGTTGCTCTCCTGCATCCAAAATCCCAGTCTCTACTTATTTCTTGAGCTTTCTCCCTATATCATCATTCCTTTCCACTTTGAATTATAGTTTTCTGCTTGTACTATATATAAGAGCCTTACCTGTGTTTCTCTAAAATACCCCCTCAAATTGGGTAATCCTACGCTGCCTTGTTCTATTGGAAGAATCAGCTTATCCCACTTGACCCTTTCTGTTTTCCCTTCCCAGATAGAATCCTTCAACTCTTTTTTTAACTGCTATCCACAGCTACTCCACTGGTTGATAAAATATGCCTGACCTGTGTATAAGAATAAAGGGACTAAAAACATTTTAATTGCTTGTATCTTATCAGTGTCAATATAAGAAAGCTTCCAGTTTCTCAAGTTTTGTATTATCTTCTGTTTAGTCTCTTCCCACATATCCTTAGCTGCCACAGCAGAGTTTTGTTCCCTAATCCACACTCCTAAATACTTCATTTTATCATGCCCCATAAATAAGGATATTGTTGGACCAATTTTTCTGTGAGTACATAATTTCCTTTGTCTCTGTCTCAAAATGTACCACAACAATGTAATCTCCCTTTCTGGTTTTGTCATGTATAAAATATTATCTGCAGCTAGATCCAGCTTTTCCTGACTGCCATACCAATTATATCCTTGAATTTTTGAATCCCTTATTTTTGCCAATGGTTTAAATATAATGCAAACAAAAGGGAAAGCAGACATCCCTGCCTGGTTCCTCTGCTCAAGCAGAAGTTATCAGAGAGGACTCTGCCCACTTCAATTTTTGCCTCTGATCCCTCATATATACTCCTAATCAACCTTATAATTGAATCAGAGAAAGCAAATGCTTTCTACTCTGTCAAATATGTTCTCTGCATCAAGACCCAGCAATAACAGTGATATTTTCACACAGTCTGCTTCCCTCTGAATCGTCAATGTTTTGTTAATATTGTCAAATGTTTGCCTACCTCCACAAAACCAGACTGATTCATATATATCAATTTTGGTATCACTTCTGCCATTCTTTTAGCCATTATACACAAACACTTTATAGTCATGGTTTTAGTATTGAAATGTATGAAGTTGGATCTGATGGATTTTTACCATCTTTAGGTATTACCATTACCACCACTTTCTTTTAGGATGCTGGTACTTTTGCTCTTAAAGTACTGTTAAACAAAACCTTCCAGATCTTTATCAGTTTTTTTCCCCTTCTAGTTTCCAAACCTCCACAGGAATACCATTTTATTCCTGGGGAGTTTCCTGTAGATTGGTTATACATAGCCATTTTTGTCTCATCTCTTCCTATTCTAATTGTTAGTAATTGAGCCTCATCTACCTCTAACCTTGGCATATTTAATTCTTCCATAAACATTTCCATTTGTACCTTTTCATGATTTTCATATTTATTTGCTTTATACAAACTTTCATAAAATGTTCAAAATATTTCTAATACTTCTACATAATCTGTTATCTTCCTTATTATAGGCTCCCTAAGCTTGGTCAAAGCCCTTCCCACTTTCTGTTGCCTAAGTTGTTGTGCTAAACGTTTTTGTGCTGTATAATTATCAAACAACAGTTGCTTAACAGCAGTCTTTCTAAACTCGTGCATATTATCAAAGCAATCTCTTATTTTCTTTTTAGCATTCTACAGTTGCTCCTTTTCTGAGAGATTTCCCCCTATTTTGCATTACTTTAACATCTGTCAGTCCCTCTAAATAATTCTTGTTACTTCTTAGCCATATCTCTTTCCTTTATTTGCACCCTAGTTTTAAACTCCACTTTAATTTTATCCCACTCCCTAGCTATATTTTCAGAAGAAATTGCACTAATCTGTAGTAGCTGTCGAATTAATTCAAAAAAACATTCCTTTCTTTTCAGCTGATAGGTGGGAAAGCGCCAGTTTCTCATTTTTATTTCATTACCTTGCATTTTTATTTAGTTATTATTGGCATTGATCTAAAACAGTTATTGGGTGTGTTTGAAGCCGTTCAATTAAATGCACATGTTCCTGTGAGAGAGAGTTTCTATCTAACCTAGCTCAGTTTTTTTTTTTGTATCTTGGAGAATATTTAAATTCACTCTGAACTCGTAGTACTGAATTCACATCTTCCATGCCAAACATTTTCAAAAAATTCTTCAAAAATCTACCCTCCTTGTTATAGTTTCCCATCTAGGCCTCCCAGACACATCTTCACTGTTGCAAACCAAATTCCAGGCTTCCGCTATAAGTAATATTCCTTGCTGAAAGCTGATTATTTCTCCCAGAACTTTCCTAAGCTGCATTATAGCAGTTTTAGGTGGAATGTAAATGCATTCCAGTGTAATCCTCCTCCCTTGCCAGTAGCCCTTTAGTACTGTACATCTTCCATTATCATTTTTCCCCTCTTCTGTCAGTATTGGAGCTTTTCTTGCAATTATTGTAAGTATTCCTCTTTTCTTTTGTTCCAGATATTCCACTGAATAAACATCCTGAAAACCTTTCTTTATCAAATTCATATGTTCAGTTCTTTCCAGGTGTGTCTCCGGTAGCAGAGCTATTTGCAGTCTACATTTTTAATATAGTTAACTACTCTTTCTTTTTTTATATTTATCTGTAAAACCATTCAGATTGAAAGACATTACAGAAAGCATCATTTTCTTATATAGTCATTACCACCTTTTATGCATAGTGACTTTTTTGTTAAATGTGTAGTTCCAACTTTTATATTACATGCATATACTGTTCGGCAGGTTGGTCTTTTTTACAGTCTTTTCTTGTCTTATCCATTTGAACCTGTGCCACATCTTACATAACTTTTTGTTTTTTGAAAGCCCCCAAACAGAACAAACAAACCCTCCAAAACCCCCTTAAACTATTAACTTAATGACACACAAAAATATATACATCTTCAAATATTGAAGTTTTTGCTTCCTAATAAGAACAAAATCTCTAAGTTGATAGCCACACAGCCTAGAATTAACCATGAAGAAAGGTTAGTCATGATAAGACACGATGTACAGTCTGTACTATTAGTAAGTGCTGTTTGATTTTGTCTATATTTATAGCTTTCCCAGCTGAGAAAACACTTGAATGCTTTCTTTTTATCAAATTGTCTTCTAGTGACATGCAAACCAGCCACAAAACTGCTAAGGGTACCTTGTTTACCAGAAAAAAGCCTTATAATAATCAATATTCTTTGTCATTTGCATGCTTTGTAATAAACTACTTACTGGATAATGTCTAGGGTCTTTAACCCAGTCATTTCCCTATGCAATTATGGGAAAAAGCACACTAATTTTTATTTTGTCATACTCTCTTAACCAGACATTTCCTCTATCCCCACTATCCCCCCTTTCTACATTGCAGTACCTACATTTCTTAAAACTGAACGAAGAAAAAGAGAGAAGGGAGAAAAAAAAAAAACAAAAAAAACAAAAGCACCCATTTATATTAGTGTCTCCATGGCATTAAAAAACTGAGAAAACTTTACTTCGAGTCTAACTGGTTTTGTCTGATCTTAACAGCCCTCACAGCTGGAAAACCCCTGATTGCTTTCTGAGAACAATTTCTCTTTTCTTTTTTTCTTTTACTTCAGCCAATCCCCTTACACCAGACTGTCTCCAGTTTCTGTATCAGTCTCCATGGAGACATGAGAACCAGACAGCCATTTTCTCTCTAGCTGATTATTTCCATGGAAACATGGACTAGCTGCAGAATTGCTACTAAATATACATGCATTTTGCTCTAGAAAAAAGGCTCATAATATTTATTTCATTTACTTGTTCTGCCTTAAACCTAATCAATCTAAGGTCCTTAATAAAGTCATGTCCCCATGCAAGAATGAAAAAAACTGCATTAATTTTAACTTTGTCATGCCTTTTTAACCAGACTTTTTTTTAATACATTGTATTTCCTATATTTCTCAAAACTGTACAAGAAGAAAGAGAGAAGAGGGAATAAAGAGAAAATCAACAACACCTGTTTACAATCCCCATTACACTTAAAAATAACGTGCAAAGAAAACCATGCACCAGAAATACAGTAGCATTAAGAAAAGAAAATGTTTTCTTTACTTAGAAAAACCATGTAACCAGGTAAACAACCCCCTTGATCCCACAATAAAATTTCTTGCCAAGATGAATTTACCCAAACTCTTGTACCAGCACAGATGTTCTTTCTAGAATATACGGGAATTGGCCACATTTACTCATCCTCCCTTTGTACTGTCAGCCCCCATGCCTTTCCAGTAAATACTTAAAACATAGTTCTTTTTCATATACAGTGTTAGGTGTGCCCCCCCCCCCCACTATTTTCAAATATCCTTGCTGCAACCCAAAAATTCTCCAATTTTTCTGGACAATACTTTTCACTCCAACAAAGTCATTATTGTAAGCTAAAATAAGGGCCTTACTAAACAAATTGGGTTTTAAATTTACCTCCACACTCTTAAAAGCACCCATACCCCCCAGAATTTAATAGTGGTAGGAAATGTCCACTTCTCTTTTTCTCCTTGACCTCAATAAAAATACTCCATAAAAATGCCTCAGGATAGCCTTTCAAACAAGACATATCCAATAACCTCATACATTCCCACTGAAAATCACCTTCATCAGTTATCATTCTGGCTAACCTTGCATACTGGCCTTTCACTAGGGCCTTTTTCTGATGTATAGGCTGCATACTATCAAAATGCAAGAAAGAATTAGAGTAAGTAGGCGTATGATAGATTCAAAGCATTTCTTCTTCTCTGTTTTTCCTAATTGTAACATCCAAAAAATTAATTTAATCAAACTGAAATTCCATTGTGAACCTTAAAACTTCTGTAGTTTGTAAATATTCATAAAATTCCTGTAATTGTTCTAACCCATTTGTCCAAAGAAAAAACATATAATCCAGAAAATGCCCATAGTACACCCAACAGTCCCTAAACTCAGAATTTAAAATAAACTGAGTTTTCCAATAGGAAAGCACAACATTAACAAACATGGGGACACACACAGCCCCCATAGCTACCCCATCTTCTGCCTAAATAACTGATTTCCAAAAAACAAAAAAAAATATTTTCAAAAGCCAAGCTCATAAGGACCCTTAAATTACTAATCAAATTTGTGCCAAGAGTAAAACCATTCAACAGCTAACTCATAGGGGATGAGATAGTACAAATCTTGAATATCAATCATAACCAAACTCAAGTCATCCTTATACATTCCCTTGGAGATTTTATCTAAAAAAATCCCATGAGTCTTTTAAAAGACAAACATTACTTCCAAAGATCCCTTTTGTATGAAAATCAATATATTTAGCAAAACAGAATAAACAACTCAGATTAATGAAACTTGATAAAGGCGGGGGACTGGTGGTTATGGAATCTAATGATTGTATTAATAGAATGTTTAGAATTTTGTGTTCAGATAAGTATGAGGAGGTTTCAATTAATGAGATGAATATAACTTACAGAAACATTGATTTAGTCTTACAGGAGATGTTATTAGAGAATTCAGTCTTGTTGGATGAATGAGTTTTTGATGGTCCATAACCCCAGGACCCCCAAAATCTTTGTGATTCCTAAAATCCATAAAAATCTGTGTGCCCTATAGAAGATGCCAAAGCCTCAAAAACATTTTGTTTGGCTAAATAGGTCTCCTCGGAGGACAGCAGCTTTAGTGAGATACTAGAATTAATAAGATGAAGGGGCACATGACCTGCTGATCCTCCATTCTCTGTATGAGAATGTTTTGTTTAAAGCATTTAGATCTGCAATCATTACCTCCTCCTTGGTCCCTCCCACTGACTACATGATAGATTTGATCACATAAAGGGCTTGCTGGGAACTTGCCACAGCAAAGGTGATTCTAAGACCTGTCAAAATTCTACAGTCACCTATGAACTAGACTCTGTTGGAGCAAAAGGCATTTGGTAGACTCCATTATTGGGATGGCAGCCACCAATGAGGTACTTTATGAAGAGAGTTCAGTGATTCATCCTCCTAATAAGGAGTCTAGGATGATGGACTGCATGGAGAATCAGGTTTGTGATTCTGGCACTTTCATTTTGAGTGCTAAACTACCTGATACACATGACTGTGTTCTAGAAGGACCTAGAGGAACAGACACCAGACTCTCTGAAGAAACTTGCCAAGTGTAACACCCACCAGCAGATTAATTTACAAGTCTCTCTCCATTAAACGTTTGCACAGTGCCACTGATGGAGCAGTTAGAACAGAAGGTATAGACATAGCTATGATGTGCCACACTACACTCTACTTTTGTGACTTTGTAGACTTCATTTGTTAATATTCCATAAGGTAGGTCCACCCTTTTTGACCTGACGTTAAGGAAAATGTACTGAAATGTAAACAGAAAAGGAAGCTGGCATCTGCCATACAAATGCATTTATTGAGTAATTTCTCATTGATGGTGGTTGTCTTCTTGATCAGCTTGATCTCCCAGCAGTAGTGTCTAGTTCAAGTCCAAAGTACTTGTGCTTTTTTCTAGTCAGCTCATGGGCTTTTTTCTGTCACTCAAGTATTTTCCTTTGGAACAATGGAAATGTTTTCACTGGCAAAGTCACTTTATGGGCTGTCAAATTGTCAGAACAGCTTGCTGGCTCAGCCTTTGTTGGCTAAATTTTATTTCTTCCTTAGCCTGTTCTGCGTCCAAAAATATCTTTGCTCCTCCAGGAAGTATATATTCTGGACAGCTGGATGTAGCCATTTGAAACTCACACCTGTCTACTGACCCTGATTGCTGGTATAAACTTGTTTCTCTTCTGGTCACTGTGTACAGCAAGACATTTTTCACAAACACTCTGTTGTCTCCACTTTTTGATACTTTTCCTTTCTGCCACAGTTTTGTCAGAAGTGCTCTTTCTGCTAGTATAATTCTGTCTTTACTAATATAGATCTGTGCTGCTTTCTCATGTCCACATTTAAAACATACACACAATGTGCCCTCTCAAATAAATCTTGCTTGGAACATCAATCCACTTGCTTATTTATGCTTTCATAAAATTAATGCAGTTTATTCCTTCAAGTTGCTTTGCTGTACCAAAATCTGAGGTTTTCTCTGCATGCTGGATCTCCTTACTCAGGGTTATTTGAAACCACTCCTCTGGGAAGCCAAATGTACAGTCTTTCATTTCAACCTCTGATTTCTGCAGTTTTTATTAAATCATCTGAATAGCTACTTAAAACTTTTTCTTTTCCAGTCTTTTGTCATTTGACTTTATATATTCCTTTAGTGGCTCACTTTAAACACCTCTGAGTGCATTCATTTTATTTTTCTTCTGCGTTGCTGGAAATCATCCCCATATTAAAGATTGATTTTCTTCTTTTCTAGTTGATTTTCACTTACTTTCTCCAAAGTTATCCTTTGCTGATATCCAGGCACTGTAAATTATTAACCAACAACTGAATTATACTCACATTGATGAGTTTTACTGGCTTTTTTATACATTTTCTAAGATTTCACACTGGGAAAGCTCTAATCAGACTGTTACTGTGTGTACAGCCACATGCTCTAGGGATCTAAACCTCACCACGACAATAAATAGGATGTGCAGGAGGGATAGATTCCTGTCCCAGAGACTTCCCATGCTTTGGAACAAGATCCCAATCTACATTAAGCAGAGCTCCTCGCTAACACTGTTCAAAAGAAACCTTGACTAGTGGATGGGAAACAGAAAGTTTACCTCTGGGATCACTTCAGTGGCTCTGCTGGACAGAGGCACAGGGAACTAATCTAAGGGGGCGGCGAAAGCCAACACATTCTGACTAGGCTTATAAATGCCTTCAGGCAGATAGCCTAGTACCCACCTATGAACCTATAATGAATCCAGATAGTCTCCAATTTTCTGCTGCCCCTCTGCAATGTCATAGAAAGTGTCTTTTACTCGTCACCTTCAATGGCAATAATCTAGTGTGCTGTAGTTAAATATAATGTGATGGTAAAGTGCGTTTTGTTACATAGCCAAGGTTTGCAGTGTTCTGATCTCCCCTCACATTGAACACACTTTAATAATCTCATAGTCTTTTGGCTTGTCATTCTTGGCCATACGTATGGTTCGCACTTTCTTTATGTATTCATAAGAAACACACCTATCATACAGAGCTATATTTTTGGAACTGTTAATTTTCCAATTTGTCTGAAAACCTAACTGAGTTTTTAAAAGAAATGGATCTTTGAAAGACTTCAGTTGTCACATTGTTATCTACCTTATTTGTAATAAACAGTGACACAGGGTAGATGTATAGTAGTCCGTTATGTGCTCAATAGACACCTCCCTTATTATACATGCATTTCAGTTGTACTGTGATTACTGCACACTTTTCTGTAGTTGGTTGGATATATTTTTTAAGTTCAGTGGCTTTATAAATAAAGCCTTAATGTTTTACATGTTCGGTATAGTAACTTGCATTTCTCACATCTCTTCAGATGATGCTTCTTGAAGAATTTGAAATGTCAGGTACTTTTAGTTTTATGTGCTTTCCATTCTTTATCTGATTCCCATTTTGTAAGCCTTATTACAAAAAAGTAATCTTATTGTTGTTTACCATTGAGCAAGCACTGAATTTACCTTGTTTTAGAAAGTGCTTCAGGAAGCAGTGTTCAGGTCACGAGTTGAGGAAACAAAAACTGCGAACATATTTTCTTCTGATGGTTTAAAAAAGTAAATTAATTACTGTGGGAAAAGATAGCACCACAGTCTTGGGCTGCTGTGGGCCCATTCTAAGCTCTAGCATCCCACTGTAAGTCAGGCTAGTTGTCAGCCTACTTCCTGGGATAGTGTAGTCTTGCGCGTTTTGTTCTTGCATCACGCCAAAGTACATTAGCTCCTCCATACCTCTCAATTGTCTGGATTGTCACAGAATGTCCAAATTGTTGCCTCATATTTTTTGGTCGGTTTCTCATAAAATGTGTGATTTTCTGCCTAATCAAGGAGTACTAAAGTTGCCAAATAATGACACAAGGAGTTTCTGGCTTTATATCCTTCAGATAATGCATGCTAACACAACCTCGTTTTCAACTTTCTAGGATTATAAGAGCAGTATTTAAAATCTGTCCCTATTTTTGTGCCTTTGCCCCTCCATTATTGTAGACTTTAGTCAGATTTCTTGCGCTAAGAAGTTGAGAGGTCTGAGCCGACTCTGTTCTGCTAGATAACATTATTTATAATCTTCATAGTTTGTTTCTGAGGATATTTACTATGGTAATGAGGTTTGGTGTTCATATCTTGTGAAATTATTATATGGATAACTCTTCAAAGCTTTGTCTTTGAGAACATGGACTACTACATTTTTCCCCTCCAGGCAGCCATCTGGACCCTGTGATGTTATGTTGCAAAGCTGGCTGTTTAAGATCTATTTTGTGTGCACGTGTGTATGTTAAAGTGTTGATTTTAGTGTTCAACACTTTCTAAGCAAGCGTAAAAGGCATAATTATATAATAAATGTATTGCAAATATTTGATCACATGGATGTTCTTCACAATGACCATATGTTGAATTAACATGTTAAAGTGCATGAATTATTTGCTAACCTAAATTCATAGCTAGGGTTCAAGCGTTTTACATTGGAAACAGATTTCTTTGCTAGTGATGTCCAAAATTTAGAGTGTTTTTCAGACCATGCGCATAGATTGATAGGATGTGGCCATTGCCTTTCTTTCAGGTATAGATTTTGGACTGATACAACTTAAAACTGTTTCTTGATAAGACTGTAAGCCAGTGTATGCTAAAATAATCTGCATATGTGAATCGAAAACCCAGAGTGGTATACAGTAGTGAATAGACTTTGTGCAGTAAATAGTTGGCTGGGATATAATGTTAATTTGTTGTGAATTGTGGGGGACTTTGCTTCAGTGTTAGGCATAAGAGGAGTACAAGAGAGAATAGGCAGGACATAGCCATTCAGGGCCAGCTTTTATTTCAGATTGTAGATAACTGTAAGTGTGAAGCATTTGTCGATTGTTCCACCAAAATAAAAACTTTTTTTTATGTTTTGTAAAGTCTTAAGCCATTGTAATTTGCTATGCAGGCATCCAGTATAGATTATTTTATTCAGAGTACCTCATGTAGACTGGAGGTGAGAGAATCATTTGCACATACATCAAAGTCAAAATGAACACTGGTTAAGGAACTCTGTTAAGCAAAGTGAACATATGAGATGGGGTACCTTCATGTGACCATGCCATTCTGAGTTCCAGAAAATGTTTTTTTGTTTTATTTTAGTGACCAGATAAATTGAATAACTTCTTATGTTTATTAGTTTGTAGTTAGTTGCACAGACTGACTAAACAGTAAATTGAAAGATCCTATTGATTGACTTTTGAGGGGCAGCCATATGCAGCTGTGGGCACAATGCACTCTTTACTATGTATAACAAATATGTTTCTGTGTTGTACTGTATCACTTGAACACTACAATGGCACATTATTGTCTAGGTACCTTAATTTTGTTACACTTTGTAAATGGGTATCCCTGTTTTGTTTTATTAAACACACACACACACATTAGCAAATTTAATGGACAGGCAGGTATAACACATGTCTGTATTCTAGAAATTCTAGAAAACGTACGAAAGTGAATTACTACTACTAATATAAGTAATCAACCTAATTTTCATAACACTCCGCAAAGGTGTTGCTGCCCCATACCTTACACACATTACGAAAACTATAGATTGCATAAAGAAAGCTTCGGTCATTGAAAGTTATAATAAAAGACTAGCGATGGTGCACTGCATTTTATAGAAAATACATGGCAACTCGGTGAAAATGCTGTGATGTTACTGCTGCCTGTAACAGAACTTTACAAAACAGAAACAGAACCACTCACTCTATAACTAGCAGCTGCTTTTCATTAAAACTGATCTAGCCACAGCAGAACTAAAGAATCCCTTCTTGTAAGCTGCTCTACCATGTCATTCAAGTTTACATAATCTCTGTGGTAATGGCAGAAAAAATTGCCCAAAGAGTGAAGCACAAACCCCCCCAATACTTTGATATATAGCAATCAGTCAATCAGTTTGTTATTTGCCTCACAAGTTTTGCTTTACAAAAACACAGTAATGT